>NC_041386.1:13643593-13656634 GCF_002162155.2 Triticum dicoccoides | reverse complement strand
TCGCTGCTCCCATGGATTCACCAGGCGGTTCTCCTCCTCGTCAGGGCTGGGAGACCTTGGACGACGATCCTGTGGGAGAAATCGCACGCCGCTCCGACGTCCTCACCGCCGCAAGACTCGGTGCTTCCTGCACCAACTTTTTCAAGACGCTGCTTAAACATGCCATGCTTGTTGGTCTTCCATGCATCCTCGAGGAGAAGGTTCTTCTATGGGACAATCCTTCGAACAGTCCACCGCTCCCTGTCCATGGTTGCATGTTGACTCCGCTAGAGTTGCCGACGTTGAGAGGTAGTCGGATTTTGTCCGATGAGCAGGTCAGTAATGGAGTTTGATCATGTAGTACTTAGTTATTCCATTTCCATCCTGTAATTTCTCCGCTGCCCACCGTCTTATATATAGGTCTGGGTCGGTGCCAACAAAGATTGGCTTGCATACCTCCAGCCGGATACCACCATCATTTTGCACAACATCCACAGCAGTGTGGCCGTTCCGGTAGACCCCTTCTCCACCATTGGGATCGGCCTTCCGAACTGGCTGGGCTTGAATACGTATGATGATGCCTACATGAGATTGAAGAATATAGCAATTGTGGACCCGCCGACAAAGCGACGCGGCTACGACGATTACTATCTCATCGTGGTGTTCGACATAAGGATTGCCATCAATGCAAGAGGCAGTAACGACAGAGGCTGGCGCATGTTGGCGGCGGCAGATTTGTACCCCTACACGTTCGAAGATGCCGTGCGCCATCTAGGCCGCATCTTCGCGGTGACAAGCCAGGGGACTTGTTTCATCTGGTTGCCATCCTACGGTACGGGAGATTACAAACGGAATGCACAAACCATCATTTGCATCCCTAATGGTACTCCATTATTTTGCAGGGACCAGTCATCCCCCGATCAAAATAAGATCGCTGATCCTGGATGTGCATTTGCATCCGCGGCTCGGTCTAACCTGGAACCCTGTAGCTGACTTTGGCATATTGGGATCAACTATCTTAGCAGTCGTTACCCATGGTACCACTGATGTGCAACATGGTCACACAATCTACTACGATCGGACCGTCACCATCTACCCAGGTATTCCATTTTTAACCCTCTCGCCTTCTCTTTCATTGTTGTACTAGTAGTATACTTTGTAGTACTAGTAGGAGTACTTTTTACCTTGGAGGACGCGTATAGCTAGCTAGGCCCTTGAAGACTTGAACCCACTAGCTGCCACCATTTTTGTTTTTCCATGTCTTACTATCTCATCCATGTAGCCAAGAGTGGATATATATAATAAGCCGGTTATTTTACTTCCTCTATACCTGAGTAGTACTATTTGCTGCACAGTATTATTGACCGCCATATTTGAGCACAACATTTATGCATGGACCTTGACTATGTACATCACCATGTGTCCAGATCTGGGATGCCGCGTGTACCATATGAACGGCGCCGAGTTCGACCCCCGTGATGCTACGTGGGTGCCGAGGAACACTCTTGGAGAGTACTCGCTTTTCATCAGGGATAGCTACCCCATTGTGAAGCGGATGCCACCTTCCGTGCACGACACGGAAGGCCTGCCGCTCATGAAGCATGGTTGTGTCTTCAGTGCACACCGCCGGATGAGCGACATGCTGCGACACGCTATCCCTGATTTATGCCGCTTCAACTTGGATGAGTCTCCATCGTGTGGAACCGGACTAGAAAGCTGCGACAATGATTCCCGTTGCCCATCGCTATGGATCGTGCCATCCATGAAGAACACCTGGGACTGGAACCTGGAGGAGGACATGTAGCCCATCTATAACGTGTAAGTGGAGTACGGTAATTGTGAACGGTAGCGCTGTGAATTTATGTAGACTAGTCGTGCAAAAATTTATCACATGAATTGGAGATGAACTTGTGTGGCATACTGGCATTTGTCCTTTAGAATTTATTACTAGTAAATTTGTTATGTGTACGTGCAACTTGTGTGGTTGTTGCACAGGCTCCAACATGCTCTTTGAGAAAAAAAGGTAGGACAGCTTTGGATAGACGTGACGTGGCAGCATCATACAGTAGCATCGTTTGCTATAGTTGTAGTACACTCCTACTAGGATGACAACTCCTATAAAACCTTGCGCTTGGCTCTTTGCCTCTTCGGGAGGTTCAATAGTTCGTACTCGTGTGAACCTTGCACTTGGCTCTTCGCCTCTTCGGAAGGTCCAATAATGATGATACTACAGTACAATATGCTTCTGGCAATCTGACACCGATTGAACTGTTGCACGTCCCCCGCGAGGGCGAGGGAGAGGGAGAGGGAGAGGGAGAGGGCACTGTAGTCAAAACCCTCTCCTCGTCCTGCGAAACGCCGCGCGCGTGGGCGAGGGAGAGGCGTAGTAAGCAAGCTTCTCCTCGTTCGGCGAGTTGACGGGACACATCAAAGCAGTACTAGTACTAGTAGTAGTAGCCCATACTGCGTCCTTTCCGATTAATATGGCTTAATTTGACACGAGAAAAATACACTGCAGTCAACGTATGTAACAATACGCTCTTTACGGTCACTATATATAGTTTTGCGATGGTTATATGATCACTAGCTCATCGTAGAGCACCGTATTGCACCCTACTGACCGGCCACAGAGTCGACGTGGCACTTTGTTGACTGGTTAAATTGTCACCTGGTTTCTGGGTCCCACCTGTCAGTTGGCAGAGCAAAGAAATCAGTTAAACAAAACTTTACGCAGGCGTGACACGAGTCCAACCCTTGCGCACTAACCGCCCCGGCTGTGTATGTGAGTGCATGCACATGTCCTCCCTCGGTCTTCCAACAAAGAGTGTACATCGGCTATAAAACAAAGAGTGTAGTACATGATGTACATCTACACTTCCAATGCATTTAGCCTTTAATCTAAATCGATATTGATTAACTAATGCACCAACTTGTGCTGTAGGTATAGGCTACATGTCTATCCTTAATTACAACATGCAACGGCCTTCATTTAATCTTCTTATCTCAATGGTCGCATGCACACATAAGTCTGCTACTTTTGGGCGTTAATTATGCCCAGGTCAATGTGTAAATCTCTAAATGTACAGTCTTTCACGGACGTAGGGAGTAGGTTGAGCACTTGAGCATGAGCGTGTGTGTTGTGTCGTGTGCTGTGTGCCGCATGGGTGCGTGAGTGTTGCATGCGTCGATGTGTACGTGTGAGTGTCGCATGTTGCATGCATGCATGCATGGGGTTACTCCCTCCCATTGACATGTTCATATTTCAAGCTTCCTCTGTTCCCTCCATATGGTGATACTCCGCTGTCCCCAAATAGTACGGAGTAAAAGCCTCCCTCTGTTCCCAAATATGGAGTATTTGTCTTTCTACAGATTTCAACAAGTGACTAGGTACGGAGCAAAATGAGTGAAGTGAGCGTAGAGGCATAGGGATACTGTAGAAAGGAAGTCCTCGCGATCCATTATTCGCCATCTCGGTCAGAGAGAACTATTCAACTAGTCTTCGAAGTGAAGTGACAATACACGCTGCAGCAGATGGGACACGTAATTAACAAGCTGAACCAGCGTGTTGGTGTTACTAAATCAACCTTACCCAGTACTGCCATCTCTTCTTCTTCCTCCTCTCTTCCCCATCGTCGGCCGCACACCATTTACCCCCGCTCACTGCTCGCCCGCCCGCGCCATCTTCCTTGGTAGCTCACGCGTACCATATCCCCCCGCTCACTTCTCGGCCACACAAGGAGAAGCTTCTTCGCTCGCCCACCCGAATCCACTTCCCCGCTGGCTCGCAGGCACTGAAAACCCCAATGGCAGAATTGGCTGACACGCATAGCCGCGATTGGAATTCCCTCCTGATGTTCTCTTGGAGCAGATCTGTAGTCGTATGAACCTACTCAGCACCATCCGTCTGGCTGCATGCTCGATGTCTTTGTACCGTCTACTCGTCTGCAACCGGCCGACTCTTTTCAAGACACCCTGCTCGCTGATGCCCAATCCTCGCAGGTGTCCCAGACACCGACTTGACGATCCTATAGAGGTTGCCGTGGTGCCCCTCGACATGCTACCACCACCCGTCCACCTGTCCTTCATGCGCGGCCACTATTGGGCGGGCATGAAGGCCAACTGGATCGTCCTCATCCACCACACCGGTAGTCCATGGCGTCTCGTGGATATCTACACCCAGCGAGAGATCACCCTTCCATCGTTGGATACCGCCGCCATCGAGCCTCGCGGCCCGCCGGACACTCCTGCCTACTACGCACGAGACGCGTCAAGCTTTTGGCTCGACCTCTATTTGCAGAAAGTTGTAATCTACAAAGTGCCCACACCATCAGAAGACTACATGGATTACAAGCTCATTGCCTTGTTCAACATGGGATTAGTCTATCTGGAATCCGGTCGCCATACATGGTTATGGCTCATCATCAATCCTATTGAGGCAACATTTCTGTTTGATGCTATAGTGCACGATGGCATCATTTACGCGGTCGACGCACAAATTGGCTGCCTATACTGGTGGAATCTATCGTCGTGTAATTGTTCTATCTCATCTCATCTTTACCTTATGAATACGACTGTTTGTTCATTTGTTACAAATTTAGAATGCATAGCATGTCTATAACCACATCATTGCTATATGTTCCTCTCATTTCCTAGATTTTTAGGACCACACATGTTATTGTTAGAGTTGATATGAGAACAATTGGCATCTAATGATTGTTAGAATACATATTATGAGCATAACATCATGATTGCTATATGTTACTCTCGTTTACAAGATTTTTGTAACAACACATGTTATTGCTTAGATTGATATGAGAACAGTAGTAGTAAGTGCTACGGTAGAATATGAGTAGGCGATGTCATAGCTGTTTTCCTCTCATTGTTACATGATGTTTGAACCATGACATATTGCTAGAATATGAAAGCCATTGGCTTATTTTTTTAACTTGGGGGTATGATTATGACCACGGCATCACAATTTTCTGTCTATGATATGTGTCACTGTTATAATAATCTTAATTCCACACATACTCTGAACATGATTGTTTATTTTTGTCCTTTTCGTCTCCAATTTGAATTGTTGCAGTAGACGCAAATGCGCCGGCCTTCATGATTCCAGGACCTGGAATCATACCAGTCGATGGGTGGTGGTTTATCGCTCGTTCAGCTGACGGCGGTCATTTGATGCTCATTCGCACGTACCAAATTGACCAGACCATTACATCAAACCACATGAAGTACAATGCATGGGGCGTTCGTGACATTGATGGCTATGGCTGCTTCATGTTCAAGAAAGATCCCAGCTCCGTTGGGCCAGGCGTATTCAACTGGAGGCGGGTTTACAGCCTCGGCAACCACTCCTTGTTCCTTGGGCTCAATTATTCGATCATCCAACCAATCATCGATCATATCACAGGCGATGATTACTGTGTTGTGCAACTTCCATTCGCGAGGGGGGGGGCTGTGTTTACACATCATACCATGGGTTTCATGAATCACCATATCCAGGGATTCATCGACACAGCTTGTTGCCAGATAATCTTCAGTGTGTGAAAGGCATCAAGCTTCCATGCGATGGATGGCTTTTGCAAACCCGACATGCGGCGATGTGGTTCATGCCAACAGCAAATATGCACAACTTGATTCGTGCTGATATCTAGACCGAGCCATGTATTCTGCTGCTATAGCACGACCCTCTTTTGTTGGATATTATGTACTGTTGTTAGTTCGAAGCACTCCTCTGGTTTGAAGGATAGATACCTTCCTGGGATCAAGTGCATCCTAACTCACCTGCATAGGATGTACTGATAATGATGATGGAGATGCTGTGTAGAAGCCATATATATATTGTGACACTAAATACGACTATGTATAAATTGAATTAGTTAGGTTTCAAGTGCGTACTTGTTAGTTAAACCTATGTATAAATTGTGACACTAAATATGACTAGTAAGTAGTATAGTAGCAGTACTAGTATACGTCAGTCAAATTATTCATCATGTCCACACATTGAATTGACGTGACAACATGCTGCACATGAGGTGACACAAGAATCCCGGTGGCGTGTTCGGGTATTCTGGACTTCAGATTTGGAGTACCACTTATCTGTCGAAATATTTCATCATTCACTTAAAATAGTCAATTGATCATACATTGAGTACCATATAACTAGAATTACCGATGCAAGTCGAAGAAGGATTGGCCGATGCTGCCGGCTGGCGCCAAGTTCGATCCCACGGATCAGGAGCTGATCGAGCACCTTGAGGCCAAAGTGAGTGCTGAGAGCGCAAGATTTCAGTCTCTCATCGATTTTTTCATACCAACCATCGACAGCGAGCACGGCATATGCTACACCCAACCTGAGAAACTTCCAGGTAAGACACCGATCAGCCGTCTACTTGCACAAACATATTCCTTTGTTTATGGCTTTATTTTTATTTTTAGATGCAGACCTGGTGAAGCAATTACAATTTGACAATTAATAAAAAGTGTAACAAGTGACTGCAACATGCCAAAGATGTTATGAAAATGCCAACTAGGTACACTAAAACCTGTATTCCACAATACTGCAGGTATCACACTGAGTGGCCTAAGGAAGCATTTCTTCCAGCGCAATTCTAGGGCGTTCAAAAGGGGCACGTGGACGCGTCGCAAGATACAGTCGGAGTGCGGCATGCACGCGATGTGGCACAAGACCGGCAATACCTTGCCGGTGATGGTCAACGGCCGACAGACAGGCAACAAAAAAGGTTCTGGTGCTGCACACCAACAAGAACTTCGACCAGCATAGGACCAACTTGGTGATGCACCAGTACCACCTCCGGGACCTGGAGCAAGAGAAGGAGCGGGAGCTGGTCCTCTGCAAGATTTTCTACCAGACGAACACTAGGGCCAGGAGTAAGAAGATTATAAGTTAGTTTGGAATTGGTAGTTCTACTACCTTATCCTCCGCAAGTTGGTATTGTTGTTAACGATCTTTTGGTATGAACTTGCATTTGCTTCCAACCATCATGCCGAGGGTCGACGTGGATATAAAGCTGAATCATTTGTTTCGAAACGAATTTTCAGGCACCTGATTTTTATTTGATGGGTAGCATAAGCACCCGCCGTTCGAATTCCCAGTTCTCCAATTTTTTCAAAACAAGTGCATGCACTTATTATCACGATAAAAAGCAATATCCGTGCCGCATCCCAGTTATTAGTCTGTACTTGCAGAATTCTCTCGTTTATTGAGCACGTATATTGTTTTTCAAGTCGAGCAAGTTTCAACTGGGCTGTAGACTGCCCAGGGTTGGTTTTGTTTTTAACAGGCCCAGCCCATGACGACAACGGGGCACAAAGATCCACCAGGTATCTACTGGCCACTGGCTTACCAGCGTTAGTTATATTTTGTCTTACAACATCCGCATACAGTTTTTTTACTGAATCAAACACACAGCCCAGTTCTATTATCTTCTTGAAACGCATGTCCTACATCCATTTTCTAATCTCAACCTATAGTTTTACTAGTTCATATACACGTATCATTATATTTAAAACACATAAAATTCCCTTTTCATATTTACATCCTTATTTTTGTTGTTTTTTCCCACCCAGCGCTAATTTTTTTACCACTGGTTTTCCCTTAAACCAACTCAATTGTCCCACGTCTTATTTGCTTACAAAAACAAAACGATTTTTTTGGCAAATCAATAAGTTCTTTCAAAAATGTTTATCATTTCGGGATTACAACACTTCGGACTCCACCGAAATATGCAAAATAAGGTTGAACTTTTTGACTGTGGTCTTGGGCAGAAAATGGGCTGTAATAAATTACTGAAGAATTAGCAAATGGGTTGCAAATTGTAAAAAATAGCAAATGGGCTTTATGTTGTTTACCACAGATTTGGAGGCTGACTTGTGGGCCTACTAAGTTCATGCGTACACAAGGTTTCTCAAAAAATAAACTTAGTCAACAATCGACTCTACCAGCGTCAGACTGTTAGATGTCAATCTAATGACAATCGTGCTTCTTCAGTCTCTGATCTTCCTGCCCCAGCCGCCCAAACCAGCGCCGTCGGAACCGCCTGCTCCCGCCTCCCGTGGCTGGCAGTGCTGCTGGGCAGGCCTCACGGCTCCATCATACTCGCATCCCTGGTCTGTCTATCCCACTACTCACCCACACCTCCTGTTATTTTCCGACAACGGCAGCCGAACCAGTCAACCCTCGTACTCTCCACTGCACGGGCAGCCACTCCCGTGTCTTCCCCGGCTCTGTGTCGTTCCCTTCGTAGGCTTCGTTGTCGTCCACCGCCATGGTGCTCTCGGCACGGCATGGTAAACGATGTCCATCCAACGGCCGTAGTGCTTCTTCAACCTCTGGTCTTCTTGCCCCAGCCGCCCAAAGCAGCGCCGGTCGTGCCGCTTGCTCCTGCCTCCCGTGGTCGGCTGTGCTGCCGCGGAGGCCTCACCGTCCCCATACTACTCCCACCGCTGGCCAGGCCATCCCTCCACTCACCCACTCCCCCTGTTATTCTGCGGCGACGGCAGCCTCACACCGCAGCCGAACCAGTGAACCCTCGTACTCCTCTACGCGTGGGCATCCACTGCCGCGTCTTCCTCGACTCCGCGTCATCCCCTTCCTAGGCCTCACAGTCGTCCACCGCCGTGGTGCTCTCGGCGCGACGTGGTCAATGTGGTCAACGACCGACCGACTTCCATCGGAAGAGTACTGTACGTGGAGAGGCTGACAGCTGGGTCCACGGCAGCCGCAAGGAAGTGCCTCCTTATTATGCACAAAATAATTATTCCTCCACCTGACAACAACGACCCACAGGACGGGCCACCAGTATTTCACGGAAAAAATGTTCCCCCTGACTGCTGGGACCCACCGGACGGGCCACCGTCTTTCGTGAAAAAAACGTTTGCTCCTGACTGCTGGGACCCACCGGACAGACCACCGTATTTCGCGAAAAAAACGTTCCCCCAGCTGTCAGCTCGGACCCACCGGAAGTGCCTCCTTATTATGCACAGAAAAAATGAATACTCCCCCTGCTAGCTAGGAACCACCATGGTGGGAGGCTGACTTGTGGGCCTACTAAGTTGACGGGGACGGAGGGCTTTGTCAACTTAGTCAATATGAACGATTCTAGCTCCAGTGATCATACAATGTCCATCCAACGGCCTTTGTGCTTCTTCAATCTCTGCTCTTCCTGCTCCAGCCGCTCAAACAAGCGCCGGCGGGACTGCCTGCTCCCTCCTCCCCGTGGCCGGCTCTGCTGCCGGGCAGGCCTCACTGCCCCACCGTACTCCCATCATTGGCCTAGCCATCCCTCTACTCACCCACACCTATTGTTATTCTCCGGCGACGGCAGACGAACCAGTAAACCCTCGTACAGTCGTACTCCCCTCCGCGTGGGAAACAACTACCGAGTCTTCCCTGCCTCCGTGTCATTCCCTTCCTAGGCCTCGCCGTCGTCCACCGCCCTGGTGCCCTCGGCGCGGCCTGGTCAATGGCTGACATGCTTCTGAAGTGGACTGTATGTGGAGAGGCCGACGACTGGGTCCACTACCGCACACAAGGAAATGCCTCCTTATTACGTGCAAAATAATGATTCCTCCACCTGACATCAGGGACCTACCGAAAGGGCCTCTGTATTTTGTGAAAAAAACATTACCACCGCTGACAGCTCGGACCCACCAGCTATATCTTCGCACGCAAGGAAGTGCCTCCTTATTACGCACAAAAAAATGAATACTCCCCCTGTTAGCGGTGGCCCAGTATAGTGGCAGGCTGACTTGTGGGCCTACTAAGTTGACGGGGACGGAGGGCTTTGTCAACTTAGTCAATATGCACGATTCTAGCTCCAGTGACCGTACGATGTCCATCCAACGGCCGTAGTGCTTCTTCAACCTCTGGTCTTCTTGCCCCAGCCGCCCAAAGCAGCGCCGGTCCTGCCGCTTGCTCCTGCCTCCCGTGGCCGGCCATGCTGTCGCGGAGGCCTCACCATCCCCATACTACTCCCACCGCTGGCCAGGCCATCCCTCCACTCACCCACTCCCCCTGTTATTCTGCGGCGACGGCAGCCTCACACCGCAGCCGAACCAGTGAACCCTCGTACTCCTCTCCGCGTGGGCATCCACTGCCGCGTCTTCCCTGGCTCCACGTCATCCCCTTCCTAGGCCTCGCCGTCGTCCACCGCCGTGGTGCTCTCGGCGCGGCGTGGTCAATGTGGTCAATGACCGACTTCCATCGGAAGAGTACTGTACGTGGAGAGGCTGACAGCTGGGTCCACGGCAGCCGCAAGGAAGTGCCTCCTTATTACGCACAAAATAATTATTCCTCCACCTGACAACAACAAACCACAGGACGGGCCACCAGTATTTCATGGAAAAAACGTTCCCCCCTGACTGCTGGGAGCCACCGGACGGGCCACCGTCTTTCGTGAGAAAAACGTTTGCCCCTGACTGCTGGGACCCACCGGATGGACCATCGTATTTCGCAAAAAAAATGTTCCCCCCGCTGTCAGCTCGGACCCACCGGAAGTGCCTCCTTATTATGCACAGAAAAATGAATACTCCCCCTGCTAGCTGGGAACCACCATGGTGGGAGGCTGACTTGTGGGCCTACTAAGTTGACAGGGACGGAGGGTGTGACGCCCCCGATTCAATCGTACACTAATCATACACGCAAACGTGTACGATCAAGATCAGGGACTCACGGGAAGATATCACAACACAACTCTACAAATAAAATAAGTCATACAAGCATCATATTACAAGCCAGGGGCCTCGAGGGCTCGAATACAAGAGCTCGATCATAGACGAGTCAGCGGAAGCAGCAATATCTGAGTACAGACATAAGTTAAACAAGTTTGCCTTAAGAAGGCTAGCACAAACTGGGATACAGATCGAAAGAGGCGCAGGCCTCCTGCCTGGGATCCTCCTAAACTACTCCTGGTCGTCGTCAGCGGGCATCACGTAGTAGTAGGCACCTCCGGTGTAGTAGGGGTCGTCGTCGACGGTGGCGTCTGGCTCCTGGGCTCCAACATCTGGTTGCGTCAACCAGGTAGAAGGGATAGAGGGAAGGAAGGAGAAAGCAACCGTGAGTACTCATCCAAAGTACTCGCAAGCAAGAAGCTACACTACATATGCATGGGTATCAAATGGAGTAAGGGTATCATATGTGGACTGAACTGCAGAATGCCAGAATAAGAGGGGGATAACTAATCCTTTCGAAGACTACGCTTCTGGCAGCCTCCGTCTTGCAGCATGTACAAGGGAGTAGACTGAAGTCCTCCAAGTATCATCGCATAGCAATAATCCTACCCGGCGATCCCCTCCTCGTATCCCTGAGAGAGAGCGACCAATGGTTGTATCTGGCACTCGGAAGGGTGTGTTTTATTAAGTATCCGGTTCTAGTTGTCATAAGGTCAAGGTACAACTCCAAGTCGTCCTGTTACCGAAGATCACGACTATTCGAATAGATTAACTTCCCTGCAGGGGTGCACCACATACCCAAACACGCTCGATCCCATTTGGCCCGACACACTTTCCTGGGTCATGCCCGGCCTCGGAAGATCAACACGTCGCAGCCCCACCTAGGCACAACAGAGAGGTCAGCACGCCGGTCTAAACCTAAGCGCACAGGGGTCTGTGCCCATCGCCCTTAGCACACCTGCATGTTGCGTGGGCGGCCGGAAGCAGACCTAGCCTAGTGGCGTTCCGGTCCAATCCAGCGCGCGCCGCTCCGTCGCTGACGTCAAGAAGGCTTCGGCTGATACCACGACGCCGGGATACCCATAACTACTCCCGCGTAGATGGTTAGTGCGTATAGACCAAATGGCCAAACTCAGATCAAGTACCCAGATCTCGTTAAGCGTGTTAAGTATCCGCGAACGTCGACCAGGGCCAGGCCCACCTCTCTCCTAGGTGGTCGGAACCTGCCCTGTCGCTCCGCCTCAAAGATCCACACAGAGGGCCGTTGGGACAAAGGTCCTTTCAGCCCCCAATCCGTGAATCACTCGCGGGTGCTCCACAAGCCGACCCGTCTTTAGTCACCACATGTATCCTGTATAAAGTATATAGTATATACCCGTGATCACCTCCCGAGTGATCACGGCCCGATAGTATAGCACAGCAGACGGACAAGAATGTAGGGACACAGATGGAAATACTAGCATCCTATACTAAGCAAGTAGGATTGCAGGTAAAGGTATCAACAGTAGTAGCAAGGACAGGCTATGCATCAGTATAGGATTAACGAGAAGCAGTAACATGCTACACTACTCTAATGCAAGCAGTATAGAGAAGAGTAGGCGATATCTGGTGATCAAAGGGGGGGCTTGCCTGGTTGCTCTGGCAAGAGAGAAGGGTCGTCAACTCCGTAGTCGTACTGGGTAGCAGCGGCGTCGGTCCCGGTGTCTAGCGAGAGAAAAGGGGGGAGAAACAATAAATATTTAAGCAAACAGATGCATAGCGATGCATGACATGACAAGTATCGGTGCTAGGGGTGCCCTATCTCGGTATGAGGTGATACCGGTGTGGGGGGGGGGAACATCCGGGAAAGTATCCCTGGTGTTTCAGGTTTTCGGACAGACGAACCGGAGGTGAAATGTTGCAGGTTCACTATGCTAGGGACGCGTGGCGGGCGAACGGGCTGCGTATCCGAATTCGTCTCGTCGTTCTGAGCAACTTTCATGTATAAAACTTTTCCATCCGAGTTACGGATTAAAAGATATGATTTTCTAAAGATTTTATTAATTTCTGAGATTTAATTAATTATTTAATTAATTCGAAAATGATTTAATGACATCAGCATGATGTCATGCTGACATCAGCAGTCAACAGAGTTGACTTGGTCAACCTGACATGTGGGTCCAGGGGGGGACCCACCTGTCATCCTCTAATTAGGTTAATTAGGGTTTAGGTTAATCTAATTACAGTTTAATTAAACTTAACTAGTTAATTAAATTAATTAAACCGGATTAATTAACTTATTTAATTTCTTAATTAATTAATTAATTAATTAATAATTAATTTTATTACATCATTTTTATTTTTATTAATTATATTTATTTTATT
>NC_041386.1:13626834-13642733 GCF_002162155.2 Triticum dicoccoides | reverse complement strand
GGGGATAAGGGAGGCGTGCGGGGGGCCGGCTGGGCCATGGGGTGGGCTGGCCCGTTCGGGCGGCTGAGGCCAGCTAGGCCACTTGGCCCAGTGAGAGGGGGGTTGCTTTGTCCCCTTTTTTTTGTTTTGTTTTTTTTCCTTTTGCATTTCTGCTTTTAAACCTTTTAAACTATTTAGACATTTTATAAAAATGGGTTTGCTGCCCCATAATTACCTGTGTAATAATTAGCAACCACCGAACATTTTTGTTTCAATTTTTAAAAACTTTTATTGCCGACACTAATTTTAAATTTGAATTCGACGCGGTTTGAACTAACGGGCGTTTAGCAACAGTAATCAGGATGACATGGCATGATTAGCGTGGGATTACTGTAGCAAGATTATCCGGGCATTACAGAGGGCTTTGTCAACTTAGTCAATATGAACGATTCTAGCTCCAGTGACCGTACAATGTCCATCCAACGACCTTCGTGCTTCTTCAATATCTGCTCTTCCTGCTCCAGCCGCTCAAACAAGCGCCGGCGAGACTGCCTGCTCCCTCCTCCCCGCGGCCGGCTCTGCTGCCGCGCAGGCCTCACCGCCCCACCGTACTCCCATCGCTGGCCTAGCCATCCCTCTACTCACCCACACCTATTGTTATTCTCTGGCGACGGTAGACGAACCAGTAAACCCTCGTACAGTCGTACTCCCCTCCTCGTGGGAAACAACTGCCGAGTCTTCCCTGCCTCCGTGTTGTTCCCTTCCTAGGCCTCGCCGTCGTCCACCGCCCTGGTGCTCTCGGCGCGGCCTAGTCAACATGGTCAACGACCGACATGCTTCTGAAGTGGACTGTACGTGGAGAGGCCGACGACTGGGTCCATTGCCGCACGCAAGGAAATGCCTCCTTATTACGTGCAAAATAATGATTTCTCCACCTGACATCAGGGACCCACCAAAAGGGCCTTTGTATTTTGCGAAAAAACGTTACCACCGCTGACAGCTCGGACCCACCAGCTATATCTTCGCACGCAAGGAAGTGCCTCCTTATTACGCACAAAAAAATGAATACTCCCCCTGTTAGCTGGGGCCCAGTATAGTGGCAGGCTGACTTGTGGGCCTACTAAGTTGACGGGGACGGAGGGCTTTGTCAACTTAGTCAATATGCACGATTCTAGCTCCAGTGACCCTACGATGTCCATCCAACGGCCGTAGTGCTTCTTCAACCTCTGGTCTTCTTGCTCCAGCCGCCCAAACCAGCGCCGGTCGTGCCTCGTGCTCCTGCCTCCCGTGGCCAGCTGCGATGCGGCGGAGGCCTCACCGCCCCCTACTACTCCCACCGCTGGCCAAGCCATCCCTCTACTCACCCACACCCCCTGTTATTCTGCGGCGACGGCAGCCTCACACCGCAGCGAACCAGTGAACCCTCGTACTCCTCTACGTGTGGGCATCCACTGCCGCGTCTTCCCCGGCTCCGCGTCGTCCCCTTCCTAGGCCTCGCCGTCGTCCACCGCCCTGGTGCTCTCGGCGCGGCGTGGTCAACGTGGTCAAGGAACGGCTTCCATAGGACGTGGACTGTACATGGAGAGGCTGACAGTTGGGTCCACGGCCGCAGCAAGGAAGTGCCTCCTTATTAGGTGCAAAATAATTATTCCTCCACCTGACAGCGGGGACCCACCGGACGGGCCACCGTATTTCGTGAAAAAACGTTTTCCCCTGACTGCTGGGACCCACCAGCTACACCTTCGCATGCAAGGAAGTGCGTCTAGGCAAAAAAAACAAAACGATTCGCCCCCCTGATGGCTAGGACCCACCAGCTACATCTTCGCACGCAAGGAAGTGCCTGACAGTCGGGACCCACCTGGTGGAAGCGTACGTAGTGTTTTCATTCTGGTCGCGAACGTGTATGTACATACTGGTCAATGTAGAGGCGCGCACGTGTCGTAGTAGAGGCGCGCACGTAGCATGTACATGTACGTACAGCGGCCAGGGTGCAAGAAAGAAAATACGGCCACATATGTGTACATACGGGCGGGGTCTCGAACGCCTACTCGCGCATACGTACAGCCAGGGCTTGTGTACATGGCTGGGTCGGAATGGAGAAACAGCGTCATCGTCGTGTTCATGGGGAGGCAACGGAATGCGTCGTGTTCATGGGGAGGCAATGGAATGCGTCGTGTTCATGGGGAGGCAACCGAATGCGTCGTGTTCATCGGGAGGCAACAGAACGCGTGGGAGCCAACCGGCTAGGTCGAAACGGAATGCATGGTCGTGTTCATCGGGAGGGCTTGGACGGAACAGGCGATGGAAACGAGGCCTCGCTTACCGCAGAATGGAGGAAATGGACCTCCTACGGTCGAAACGGGGGTCATGTTGATCAGGAGGGGTGTGGAGTACCGCAAAACGGAGGAAACGGACCTCCTACGGTCGAAATAGGGGTCCTGTTGATCGGGAGGGGTGTGGCATACCGCAAAACGGAGGAAACGGACCTCCTACGGTCGAAACAGGGGTCCTGTTGATCGGGAGGGGTGTGTCGTACCGCAAAACGGACGAAACGGACCTCCTACAGTTGAAACGGGGGTCCTGTTCATTGGGAGGGGTGTGGCGTACCGCAAAACGGGACTCCACGGGATACTGTTCATCTCCACTGTCGACCTCCTCCAGCCGCCACGGGCTACCGTCGACCTCCTCCAGCCTCCACAGGCTCCTGTTCATCCAGTCTCCACCGCGCGCTACTCCACCAGCTACTGTTCAACCACCCCTCCACGGGCACCCTCCATCGTCTACTGTTCATCCAGCCCTCCACACCACGGGGTCCTATTCAACCACCCCTCCACGGGCACCCCTCCACCGTCTACTGTTCATCCAGCCCTCCACCACACCACGGGGTCCTGTTCATCCAGAGGCAACACCCCCGCTCACTGTTCATCCAACCCCCCGCAACGCTCACTATTTATCCCAGAGGCAGCATCGATCGGCTTCAGTTAGCAGCAGTAGCGAAGGAATCGCTCGATCGGGTTTAGTTAACAGCCATCGATCGATCGCTCGGGTTCAGTAATGCATAGCCTGCAGTGCAATCGCTCGGGTTTAGTTAGAGCCCAATGCCTCGCTTGGGTTCAGTTACAGCCAACGCCTCGCACACACGCGCGTACGTGTACGAGAGAAACGCGCATCGCTCGGCCCCCGACCTCCCACCGTAACCGGGAACTTCTCAAAATTTTCCTCCCCCTCGCTTCTACCATGGTTTTTTCCGTCATGGACGGCCCAAAGAATGTCATGCAACTGCGTCTTCGGCCCGCCCAGGACGTAAAGCCCATTTTCTGTCATGATTTTTTGTCATAGAAGTAGGAGCCCACCACATCTGTGATGATACCGGGTTTTGTCACAATTATCGTCATAGAAGTGTCATATGTATGACAGAATTTTTTTTCGTTCGGCCCAAAATGCCACAGATGTGTCTTTTTTTTGTAGTGAGGGGGGCACCGCACACGGCTAAGAGATCAATGATTAACTTGTGTTGTTGTGTTCTAGGGCACCCCCTGCCCCCGTATATAAAGGATCAAGGAGGGAGGCCGGCCGGCCCCTGGGGCGCGCCAAGGAGGGGAGGAGTCCTCCTCCTAGTAGGAGTAGGACTCCCCCTTTCCTAGTCCAACTAGGAGCAGGAAGGGGGAAGGAAGGAGAGGGAGAGAGGGGGAAAGAGGGGGCGCCGCCCCCCTCCTTGTCCAATTCGGACTCCTCAAGGTGGGGGAAGGCCAGCACTAAGGCCCTCTCCTCTCTCTCTCACAAGGCCCATGTTGGCCCATTAGATCCCTCTGGGGTTCCGATAACCCCCCGGCACTTTGATAATTATCCGGTGACCCCCGGAACTCATCCGGTGTCCGAATATAGTCATCCAATATATCAATCTTTATGTCTCAACCATTTCAAGACTCCTCGTTTTGTCCATGATCACATCCGGGACTCTTAACTATCTTCGGTACATCAAAGCACATAAACTCATAATACCGATCGTCACCGAACGTTAAGCGTGCAGACCCTACGTGTTCGAGAACTATGTAGACATGACCGAGACACGTCTTCGGTCAATAACCAATAGTGTAACCTAGATGTACATATTGGCTCCCACATATTCTATGAACATCTTTATCGGTCAACCCGCATAACGATATACATTATCCCCTTTGTCATCGGTATGTTACTTGCCCGAGATTCGATCGTCGGTATCTCAATACCTAGTTCAATCTCATTACCGGAGGTCTCTTTACTCGTTCCGTAATGCATCATCCCGCAACTAACTCATTAGTCACATTGCTTGCAAGGCTTATAGTGATGTGCATTACTGAGAGGGCCCAGAGATACCTCTCCAACAATCGGAGTGACAAATCCTAATCTTGATCTATGCCAACTCAACAAACACCATCGGAGACACCTGTAGAGCATATTTATAATCACCCAGTTACGTTGTGACGTTTGATAGCACACTAAGTGTTCCTCCGGTATTCGGGAGTTGCATAATCTCATAGTCATATGAACATGTATAAGTTATGGAGAAAGTAATAGCAATAAACTAAATGATCATAGTGTTAAGCTAACGGATGGGTCAAGTCAATCACATCATTCTCTAATGATGTGATCCCATTCATCAAATGACAACTCATGTCTATGGCTAGGAAACTCAACCATCTTTGATTAACGAGCTAGTCAAGTAGAGGCATAAGTGACACCCTGTTTGTCTATGTATTCACACATGTACTAAGTTTCCGGTTAATACAATTCTAGCATGAATAATAAACATTTATCATGATATAAGGAAATATAAATAACAAGTTTATTATTGCCTCTAGGGCATATTTCCTTCAGTCTCCCACTTGCACTAGAGTCAATAATCTAGTTCACATCGCCATGTGATCAACACCAATAGTTCACATCTTTATGTGATTAGTTCACATCTCCATGTGACTAATACCCAAAGGGTTTACTATAGTCAATAATCTAGTTCACATCGCTATGTGATTAACACCCAAAGAGTGATTATGTTTTGCTTGTGAGAGAAGTTTAGTCTATGGGTCTGCAACATTTAGATCCGTATGTATTTTGCAAATTTCTATGTCTACAATACTCTGCATGGAGCTACTCTAGCTAATTGCTCCCACTTTCAATATATATCTAGACCGAGACTTAGAGTCATCTAGATCGGTGTCAAAAGCTTGCGTCGACGTAACTCTTTACGACAAACTCTTTTATCATCTCCATAATCGATAAATATTTCCTTAGTCCTCTAAGGACAATTTTGACCGTTGTCTAGTGATCTACTGCTAGATCACTATTGTACTCCCTTGCCAAAATCATGCTAAGGTATACAATAGGACTGGTACACAACATAGCATAATTTATAGAACCTATGACTGAGGCATAGGGAATGACTTTTCATTCTCTTTCTATTTTCTACCGTGGTCGGCTTTTGAGTCTTTACTCAATTTCACACCTTGCAACACAGGCAAGAACTCCTTCTTTGACTGTTTCATTTTGAACTAGTTCAAAATCTTGTCAAGGTATGTACTCATTGAAAAAATCTTATCAAGCGTCTTGATCTGTCTCTATAGATCTTGATGCTCAATGTGTAAGCAGCTTCACCGAGGTATTTCTTTGAAAAACTCCTTTCAAACACTCCTTTATGCTTTCCAGAAAATTCTGCATCATTTCCAATCAACAATATGTAACTCACATATACTTATCAGAAAGGCTGTAGTGCTCCCACTCACTTTCTTGTAAATACAGGCTTCACTGCAAGTCTGTATAAAACTATATGTTTTGATCAACTCATCAAAGCGTATATTCCAACTCCGAGATGCTTGCACCAGTCCATAGACGGATCGTTGGAGCTTGCACACTTTGTTAACACCTTTAGGAATGAGGTTACATCATATACAACTCTTTTTTAATAAATCCATTAAGGAATGTTGTTTTGATATCCATTTGCCAGATTTCATGAAATGCGGCAACTTCTAACATGATTCTGACAGACTTTTAAGCATCGATACGAGTGAGAAAATCTCATCGTAGTCAACTCCTTGAACTTGTCGAAAACCTTTTACAACAAGTCAAGCTTTGTAGGCAGTAACATTACCATCAGCATCAGTCTTCTTCTTGAAGATCCATTTATTCTCTATGGCCTCCCGATCAACGGGCAAGTCAACCAAAGTCCACACTTTGTTCTCATACATGGATCCCATCTCAGATTTCATGGCCTTAAGCCATTTCGTGGAATCTGGGCTCATCATCGCTTTTTCATAGTTCATAGGTTCGTCATGGTCTAGTAACATGACTTCCAGAAAGGATTACCGTACCACTCTGGTGCAGACCATACTCTGTTTGACCTACGAGGTTCAGTAGTAACTTGATCTGAAGTTTCATGATCATTATCATTAGCTTCCTCACTAATTGGTGTAGTAATCACTAGAAATGATTTGTGTGATGAACTACTTTCCAATTCGGGAGAAGGTACAATTACATCATCAAGTTCTACTTTCCTCCCACTCACTTCTTTCAAGAGAAAACTCCTTCTCTAGAAAGGATCCACTCTTAGCAACAAATATCTTGCCTTTCGGATATGTGATAGAAGGTGTACCCAACAATTTCTTTCGGGTATCCTATGAAGACGCACTTCTCCGATTTGGGTTTGAGCTTATCAGGATGAAACCTTTTCACATAAGCATCACAACCCCAAACTTTAAGAAACGACAACTTGGGTTTCTTGCCAAACCACATTTCATAAGGTGTAGTCTCAACGGATTTTGATGGTGCCCTATTTAACATGAATGCAGCTGTATCTAAAGCATAACCCCAAAATGATAGTGGTAAATCAGTGAGAGACATCATAGATCACACCATATCTAATAAAGTACGGTTATGACATTCAGACACACCATTACGCTGTGGTGTTCCAGGTGGCGTGAGTTGTGAAACTATTCCGCTTTGTTTCAAATGAAGGCCAAACTCGTAACTCAAATATTTCGTCTCTGCGATCACATCATAGAAACTTTATTTTCTTGTTACGATGATTCTCCACTTCAGTCTAAAATTCTTTGAACTTTTCAAACATTTCAGACTTGTGTTTCATTAAATAGATATACTCATATCTGGTCAAATCATCTGTGAAGGTGAGAAAATAACTATACCTGCCGTGAGCCTCAACACTCATCGGACCACATACATCGGTATGTATTATTTCCAATAAGTCAGTGGCTCGCTCCATTGTTCTGGAGAACGGTGTCTTAGTCATCTTGCCCATGAGGCATGGTTCGCAAGCATCAAATGATTCATAATCAAGTGACTCCAAAAGTCCATCTGCATGGAGTTTCTTCATGCGCTTTACACCAATATGACCTAAACGGCAGTGCCACAAGTATGTTGCACTATCATTATCAACTTTGCATCTTTTGGCATCAATATTATGAATATGTGTATCACTATGATCGAGATTCAATAAACCATTTATATTAAGTGTATGACCATAGAAGGTTTTATTCATGTAAACAGAACAACAATTATTCTTTGACTTAAATGAATAACCGTATTGCAATAAACATGATCCAATCATATTCATGCTCAATGCAAACACCAAATAACATTTATTTTTCGTTCAACATTAATCCCGAAGGTAAAAGGAGTATGCGATGGTGATCTTATCAACCTTGGAATCATTTCCAACACACATCGTCACCTTGCCCTTAACTAGTCTCTGTTCATTTTGCAACTCCTGTTTCGAGTTACTAATCTTAGCAACTGAATCCAGATCAAATACCCTGGGGTTACTATGAACACTAGTAAAGTACACATCAATAACATGTATATCAAATACACTTTTGTTCACTTTGCCATCCTTCTTATACGCCAAGTATTTGGGGTAGTTCCGCTTCCAGTGACCATCCCCTTTGCACTAGAAGCACTCAGTTTCAGGCTTAGGTCTAGCTTTGGGCTTCTTCACGGGAGTGACAACTTGCTTGCCATTCTTATTGAAGTTCCATTTCTTCCCCTTTACCCTTTTTCTTGAAACTAGTGGTCGTATTGACCATCAACACTTGATGCTCCTTCTTAATTTCTACCTCCGCAGCCTTTAGGATTGCAAAGAGCTCGAGAATCGTTTTCGTCATCCCTTGCATATTATAGTTCATCAAGTAGTTCTAGTAACTTGGCGATAGTGACTAGAGAACTATGTCAATCACTATCTTATCTGGAAGATTAACTCCCACTTGATTCAGGTGATTGTAGTACCCAGACAATCTGAGCACATGCTCACTGGTTGAGCTATTCTCCTCCATCTTGTAGGCAAAGTACTGTCAGAGGTCTCCTACCTCTCGACACAGGCATGAGTATGAAATACCAATTTCAACTCTTAGAACATCTTATATGCTCTGTGGCGTTCAAAAACATTTTTGAAGTCTCAGTTCTAAGCCGTAAAGCATGGTGCACTAAACTATTAAGTAGTCATCATACCGAGTTTTGTCAAACGTTCATAACATCTGCATTTGCTTCTGCAATAGTTATGTCACCTAGCGGTGCATCAAGGACAGATTTCTTCTATGCAGCAACAAGGATAATCCTCAGATCACGGATCCAATCCGCATCATTGCTACTATCATCTTTCAACATAGTTTTCTCTAGGAACATATCATAAATAAAACGGGGAAGCTATATGCAAGCAATTGATCTACAACATAGATATGAAAATACTATCAGGACTAAGTTCATGATAAATTAAAGTTCAATTAATCATATTACTTAAGTACTTCCACTTAGATAGACATCCCTCTAATCATCTAAGTGATCACGTGATCCATATCAACTAAACCATGTGCGATCATCACGTGAGATGGAGTAGTTTTCAATGGTGAACATCACTATGTTGATCATATCTACTATATGATTCACGCTCGACCTTTCGGTCTCAGTGTTCCGAGGTCATATCTGCATATGCTAGGCTCGTCAAGTTTAATCCGAGTATTTTGCATGTGCAAAACTGGCTTACACCCGTTGTATGTGAACGTAGAGCTTATCACACCCGATCATCACGTGGTGTCTCGGCACGAAGAACTGTCGCACCGGTGCATACTCAGGGAGAACACTTGTACCTTGAAATTTAGTGAGAGATCATCTTATAATGCTACCTCCGAACTAAGCAAAATAAGATGCATAAAGGATAAACATCACATGCAATCAAATATAAGTGATATGATATGGCCATCATCATCTTGTGCCTTTGATCTCCATCTCCAAAGCACCGTCAGGATCACCATCGTCACCGGCTTGACACCATGATCTCCATCATCTTGATCTTTATCAACGTGTCGTCACATGGTCGTCTTGCCATCTATTGCTTTTGCAACTATTGCTATCGCATAGCGATAAAATAAAGTAATTATATGGCGCTTGCATCTTATGCAATAAAGAGACAACCATAAGGCTCCTTCCAGTTGCCGATAACTTTAACAAAACATGATCATCTCATACAACAATTTATATCTCATCACCTCCTGACCATATCACATGACAACATGCCCTGCAAAAACAAGTTAGACATCCTCTACTTTGTTGTTGTAAGTTTTACGTGGCTGCTACGGGCTGAGCAAGAACCGTTCTTACCTACGCATCAAAAACCACAACGCGGTATAGTGATTGGTTTTTGATCTTTAGAAAGAACCCTGTTCATTGAATCTGATTCAACTAAAGTTGGATAAACAGGCACCCACTAGCCACCTGTGTGCGAAGCACGTTGGTAGAATCAGTCTCGCGTAAGCGTACGCGTAATGTCGGTCTGAGCCGCTTCATCCAACAATACCGTTGAATCAAGAATCAACTAGTGACGGCAAGCAATATGTATATACCCACGCCCACAACTCCTTTGTGTTCTACTCGTGCATATAACATCTACGCATAGACCTGGCTCTGATACCACTGTTGGGGAATGAAGTAATTTCAGAAAAATTCCTACGCACACGTAAGATCTATCTAGGTGATGCATAGCAACGAGAGGGGAAGAGTGTTGTCCACGTACCCTCGTAGACTGTAAGCGGAAGCGTTATGACAAAGCGGTTGATGTAGTCGTACGTCTTCACGATCCAACCGATCCTAGCACCGAAGGTACGTCACCTCCGCGATCTGCACACGTTCAGCTCAGTGACGTCCCGCGACCTCTAGATCCCGCTGAGTGTCGAGGGAGAGTTTTGTCAGCACGACGGCGTGATGACGGTGATGATGAAGCTACCGGCGCAGGGCTTCGCCTAAGCACTACGACAATATGACCAAGGTGGATTATGGTGGAGGGGGCACCGCACACGGCTAAGAGATCAATGATTAACTTGTGTTATTGTGTTCTAGGGTGCCCCTTGCCCCCATATATAAAGGAGCAAGGGGGGAGGCCGGCCGGCCCCTTGGGAGCGCTAAGGAGGGGAGGAGTCCTCCTCCTAGTAGGAGTAGGACTCCCCCTTTCCTAGTCCAACTAGGAGGAGGAAGGGGGAAGGAAGGAGAGGGAGACAGGGAGGGAAAGAGGGGGCGCCGCCCCCCTCCTTGTCCAATTCGGACTCCTCAAGGGGGGCGGCCAGCCCTAAGGCCCCCTCCTCTCTCTCTCTCACAAGGCCCATGTTGGCCCATTAGATCCCCCAGGGGTCCGATTACCTCCCAGCACTCCGATAATTATCCGGTGACCCCCGGAACTCATCCGGTGTCTGAATATAGTCATACAATATATCATTCTTTATGTCTCGAGCATTTAGAGACTCCTCGTCATGTCCGTGATCACATCCGGGACTCCGAACTATCTTCGGTAAATCAAAACACATAAACTCATAATACCAATCGTTACCGAACGTTAAGCGTGCGGACCCTACGGGTTCGAGAACTATGTAGACATGACCGAGACATGCCTTCGGTCCATAATTGCTACCTCTCGAGCATGCGTTGGTTTTCCCTTGAAGAGGAAAGGGTGATGCAGAAAAGTAGGGTAAGTATTTCCCTCAGTTTTTGAGAACCAAGGTATCAATCCAGTAGGAGCCTACATGCAAATCGCCTAGTACCTGCACAAACAAATAAGAACCTTGCAACCAACGCGATAAAGGGGTTGTCAATCCCTTCACGGCCACTTGCAAAAGTGAGACCTGATAAAGATAATAAGATAAATAGTTTTGGTATTTTTGTGGTATAGATTGGAAAATAAAGATTGCAAAATAAATAGTAAACTAGAATTGTAGATTGGAAACTTATATGATGTAAAGTAGACTCGGGGGCCATAGGTTTCACTAGTGGCTTCTCTCTAGATAGCATGTATTACGGTGGGTGAACAAATTACTACCGATCAATTGATAGAAGAGTGCATATTTATGATGATATTTAAGGCAATGATCATGAATATAGGCATCACGTCCGGGTAAAGTAGACCGAAATAATTCTGCATCTACTACTATTACTCCACACATCGACCGCTATCCAGCATGTATCTAGAGTATTAAGTTCATAAGAACAGAGTAACGCATTAGGCAAGATGACATGATGTAGAGGGATAAACTAAAGCAATATGATATAAACCCCGTCTTTTTATCCTCGATGGCAACAATACAATACGTGTTGTTTCCCTTTCTGTCACTGGGATCGAGCACCGCAAGATTGAACCCAAAGCTAACACTTCTCCCATTGCAAGAAAGATCAATCTAGTAGGCCAAACTAAACCGATAATTCAAAGAGACTTGCAAAGATATCAAATCATGCATATAAGAATTCAGAGAAGAATCAAATAATATTCATATATAATCAAGTTCATAAACCCACAATTCATCGGATCTCGGCAAACACACCGCAAAAAGAGTTCTATCAAATAGATCTCCAAGAAGATTGAGGAGAACTTTGTATTGAGATCCAAAGAGAGATAAGAAGCCATCTAGCTAATAACTATGGACCCAAAGGTCTGTGGTAAACTACTCACACATCATCGGAGAGGCTACGGTGTTGATGTAGAAGCCCTCCGTGATCGAATCACCCTCCGGCAGATCGCCGGACAAGGCCCCAAGATGGGATCTCACGGGTACGAAAGGTTGCGGCAGTGGAAAAGGTGTTTCGTTGCTCTCCTTGAAGGTTTCATGGTATAAGAGTATATATAGGCGAAAGAAGTGGGTCGGTGGAGCTGTGAGGGGCCCACGAGGGTGGGGGGCGCGCCCACCCTCCTGGGGCATGCCCTCCTGCCTCGTGAATTCCTCGCTGCTTCCTTGACATCCACTCCAAGTCTCCTGGATTGCGTTTGTTCCAAAAACGATCCTCGCGAAGGTTTCATTCCATTTGGATTCTGTTTGACATTTCTTTTCTGTGAAACACTGAAATAGGCAAAAAAAACATCAATTTGCACTGGGCTTTCGGTTAATAGGTTAGTCCCAAAAATAATATAAAAAGATATAATAAATCCCATTAAACATCCAAAGCAGATAATATAATAGCATGGAACAATACAAAATTATAGATACGTTGGAGACGTATCAAGCATCCCCAAGCTTAATTCCTGCTCGTCCTCGAGTAGGTAAATGATAAAAACAGAATTTTTGATGTGGAATGCTCCCTAACATAATTTTCAATGTAATTCTCTTTATTGTGGCATGAATGTTCAGATCCAAAAGATTCAATATAAAAGTTTAATATTGACATAAAACTAGTAATACTTCAAGCATGCTAACCAAGCAATTATGTCTTATCACAATAACATAGCCAAAGAAAGCTTATCCCTACAAAATCATATAGTTTGGCCATGCTTCATTTTTGTCACACAAAATTCCCATCATGCAAAACTCCGATGACAAGCCGAGAAATTGGTTCATACTTTTTAACGCGCTTCAGCCTTTTCAACCCTTAAGAAATACATGAGCGCAAGCCATGGATATAGCACTATAGGTGGAATAGTATATTATGATGATGGGGGTTATGTGAGGAGACAAAAAAGGAGAAAGTCTCACATTGACACGGCTAATCAATGGGCTATGGAGATGGCCATCAATTAATGTCAATGTGAGGAGTAGGGATTTCCATGTAACGGATGCACTAGAGCTATAAGTGTATGAAAAGCTCATCTAAAGAAACTAAGTGGGTGTGCATCCAACTTGCTTGCTCACGAAGACCTAGGGCATTTTGAGGAAGCCCATAATTGGAATATACAAGCCAAGTTCTATAATTAAAAATTCCCACTAGTATATGAAAGTGACAAAATAAGAAACTCTCTATCATGTAGGTCATGGTGCTATTTTCAAGCACAAGTGTGGAAAAGGATAGTAACATTGTCCCTTCTCTCTTCTTCTCTCATTTTTTTTGTTTACGCTTCTTTGGCCTCTCTTTTTTATTTAGGCTTCTTTGGCCTATTTTTTTCACCTCACATGGGACAATGCTCTAATAATGATGATCATCACACATTTATTTACTCATAACTCAATGTTACAACTCGATACTAGAACAAAAATATGACTCTATGTGAATGCCTCTGATGGTGTACCAGGATATGCGATGAATCAAGAGCAACATATATGAAAGAATTATGAAAGTGGCTGATACGTCTCCAATGTATCTACTTTTCCAAACATTTTTGCCCTTGTCTTGGACTCTAACTTGTATGATTTAAATGGAACTAACCCGGACTGACGTTGTTTTCAGCAGAATTGCCATGATGTTGTTTTATGTGCATAAAACAAAATTTCTCGGAATGACCTAAAAATCTATAGGATATCTTACAATAAATAATAAAAAATCCTCGCCAAAGATGAATACCAAGGGGCCCACACCCTCCCCACGAGGGTGGGGGCGCCCCCTAGGGCGCGCCCCCTACCTCGTGGGCCCCCTGGAAACCCCCCGACTCCAACTCCAACTCTATATAACTGCTTCCGGGGAGAAAAAATAGGAGAGAAGAAATCATCGCGTTTTACGATACGGAGCCGCCGCCAAGCCCTAAAACCTCTCGGG
Organism: Triticum dicoccoides; assembly: GCF_002162155.2. Taxonomy (NCBI): domain Eukaryota; kingdom Viridiplantae; phylum Streptophyta; class Magnoliopsida; order Poales; family Poaceae; genus Triticum; species Triticum dicoccoides. Next base: position 13,628,774 of record NC_041386.1, on the reverse strand, counting down.
AGGGCTGATCTGGAGTCCGTTCGGGGCTCCGGAGAGGGGGATTCGTCGCCGTCGTCATCATCAACCATCCTCCATCACCAATTTCATGATTCTCACCGCCGTGCTTGAGTAATTCCATCGTAGGCTTGCTGGACGGTGATGGGTTGGATGAGATTCACCATGTAATCGAGTTAGTTTTGTTAGGGTTTGATCCCTAGTATCCACTATGTTCTGAGATTGATGTTGCTATGACTTTGCTATGCTTAATGCTTGTCACTAGGGCCTGAGTGCCATGATTTCAGATCTGAACATATTATGTTTTCATCAATATATGAGAGTTCTAGATCCTATCTTGCAAGTCTATAGTCACCTATTATGTGTTATGATCCGTTAACCCCAAAGTGACAATAATCGGGATACTTACCGGTGATGACCATAGTTTGAGGAGTTCATGTATTCACTATGTGTTAATGCTTTGTTTCAGTTCTCTATTAAAAGGAGGCCTTAATATCCCTTAGTTTCCGTAAGGACCCCGCTGCCACGGGAGGGTAGGACAAAAGATGTCATGCAAGTTCTTTTTCATAAGCACGTATGACTATATTTGGAATACCTTTCTACATTACATTGACGAATTGGAGCTAGTTCTGTGTCACCCTATGTTATGACTGTTACATGATGAACCGCATCTGGCATAATTATCCATCATTGATCCAATGCCTACGAGCTTTCCATATACTGGTTGACGCTTATTTACTTTCCCGTTGCTATTGTTACATTCACTACAAAATACCAAAAACATTACTTTGCTTTCATTACTCTTTTGTTACCGTTACCATCACTATCATATTACTTTGCTATTAAATACTTTGCTGCAGATACTAAGTTTCCAGGTGTGGTTGAATTGACAACTCAGCTGCTAATACTTGAGAATATTCTTTGGCTTCCCTTGTGTCGAATCAATAAATTTGGGTTGAATACTCTACCCTCGAAAGCTGTTGCGATCCCCTATACTTTTTTTGAGAGATCCAGCAAATTGCTGGCTTGACTCAGATTTAGCAGAAAGCAGCGGAAGAACAACATGGTGAAGATCCAAAGATCAAAAAGAGAAAAAAAAACAAAACTGCGGCCCTAATAGCTGCAGAGAGCTACACCCACCACAAACAACATGACTACACAACTGAAGCACCTCTCCTAAGATAAGCATCACCACCGCGTCTCGAACAACGCCAATCACCTCCGAAGACAGCAGCAGCTCCCACTACAACTTCCCTCGCCAACGCACCATCCACCCAGGAAGCAAGGGGTAGGTGGCGGGACCTGTTCAATCGCAGGAAGAGCTTCGTCTTGGACTCATCGATGATGTCGTACATTGCGCCTGGAGCTTCACCTTGAATAGCGGCGAGCACCAGAGGAGCGCCACAAAGAGCTTCCCGGAAGTGTCTCCAAACATGATGCTCCCAACAGAGGAACGACGTCAAACACGCCGCCATCACGCCAATCCAACACCGGACCTAGGATTTCGCCGGGAGACAAACCACCATCCGAGCATGAGGAAGATGCCGACACACCTCAGGTGACGCCTCCAAAGAGGAAAATGACACCCACATGCGCCATCGCCACCGGCCTCTGGTCGTGCAGGACTTTCGTCCATATCGCCGCACACCTTCGCTCGTGCCCACAGAAGCTCGTCTATGCAGTCTCGCACTGCCGCCGCCGCAGAACCTAGTCGTAGAAGCCATGGAGTCGTGGTCCACCCTGCACACGGCGAGCCTACAGTGACCAGATCAGTCCCTGCATCCCGCATCTATCACGGCCGGAGCCGCCTGCTCCATCATCATAGGACCAGCGCGCAAGGCCGGTGCGCGTCAAACACACCACGGATCTGGCCAGGTTCAACCAGATCCGGCCGCCACACGCCGGAGGGGCGCCGCCCCGCCAGCCCGCGCCGAATCCGAGGCACC
>NC_041386.1:13540668-13626303 GCF_002162155.2 Triticum dicoccoides | reverse complement strand
CCTCGTGGGGAGGGGAGGACCCCGCCGCCGCCTGCGCCTCGTGGGGAGGGGAGGACCCCGCCGCCGCCGCCGCACGCACGGGCTTTGCCCGGCGCCGTCCCCTGGCGGCGGCGAGGGAGGGGAGGCGAAGGTGTGGGAGGCGGCGGCGATGGGCTGGGGTTTCGCCCGGCCGCTCGCGGGAGCGGCGGGACCGAAAGCGGAGCGAGATGTTGATCCCCTATACTTGTGGGTTATCAAGACTAATTTCTGGCGGCGTTGCCGGGGAACATAGCTCTATTCTTTGAGTCACTTGGGATTTATATCTGCTGAACACCATGAAGAACTTGAGAGATCCAAAAACTAAGATCTATCCCTCAACTACGAGGGGAGGTAAGGAACTGTCATCTAGCTCTGCACTTGATTCACCTTCTGTTATGAGTAAGCTTGCGACACCTACACCTGCTTCTGCTATTCGTTCTGATATGTCGCATGTTATTGATGATGCTACTTTTGCTATACATGATACTTATGATGAAACTACATCTATGCCTGATACTACTATGCCACTTAGTGATTTTCTCGAGGAACGACTTGCTACGGCTAGAGAGATTGAAAATATTGAATCTGATTATGAAGATGAAAGTGATGATGAAGAATCACTTGTTATTTCTGAGGGTTATTTATTTGATCGAGATGCTTCTTTAGCTATTTTAGCCTGCAAAGATAGATATAAACTCAAAAGGTTATTAGCTAAATGGAATAAGCAATCTCCAAATGCTAGGATGAGACCTGACCCTGCTTTTGCTACTTCACCTATATGTGTTGCTGATAAGGATTATGAATTCTCTGTTGATCCTGATATAATTACTTTGGTTGAATCTGATCCTTTTCATGGTTATGAATCTGAAACTGTTGTAGCATATCTTACTAAATTAAATGATATTGCCACCCTGTTCACTAATGATGAGAGAACTCGCTACTTTTATATCCTTAAAATATTTCCGTTCTCATTAAAGGGTGATGCTAAGATATGGTTTAATTCTCTTGATCCTGATTGTGTGTGTAGTCCCCAAGATATGATCTATTACTTCTCTGCTAAATATTTCCCTGCTCATAAGAAACAAGCTGCTTTAAAGGAAATATACAACTTTGTGCAAATTAAAAAAGAGAGTCTCCCACAAGCTTGGGGGAGGCTTCTCAAGTTACTTAATGCTTTGCCTGATCATCCTCTTAAGAAAAATGAAATACTTGATATCTTTCCCTAATAATAAACCAGTGTTTGCTTTTGGCCGTCCGTCATCAGACTTTTTGCAAAAAAGCCCTTCCATTTCGGAGAAATTAACCCGCAGTCCGTTTTTAAGTAACTAATTTAAGAAAATGTTTCAGTTTTACAAAAAAGGCCCTGTAATTTGGTATATTCAACCCGCGGTCCAGACGCCGCCGCGCGCGATGCAGAACGGGGGCGGTGGATGGAGATTGCAGGGGCCGGATCCGCGCACGGCAGTGGCTAGGAAAGGCGGATCCGGAGGCGTGCGGCGCGGAGGGGATCGCCGGTGACGAAGAGGAAGGCCGGAGCATGGCTTCCCGGGTGGATCCATGGCGTCCACGGCTCTTGGGCAGAGGGAGATAAGGAGGTGAGGGAGAGAAGAAGGGACAAAGGAGGAGCGGTGCGGCGACCTAGGAGAGCTCGCCGGAGCCGAGCGACGGCGGACGGGCGCGGGCGTCGGCAGACGGGCGCGGGAGATGGAGGGATCCGATGCGGCGGCGTAAATCCTGCTACAGGTGCGAGCCGCTCGTCTTCTAGGACCACTCTCAAGACGACGGTGGCGTCAACGGCTAGGCGCACGACGGCAGCCCTCCCGTTGCTACGGAGCCTGGTGGAGTGCCCTGAGGCCGCAGATGCTGCTGCTACACTCGCACCACCAGCTCAAGGTCAGTCTCCTTCACCTCGTTCTACAGTGCAACTCCCGTCTGGCACCATGATACCTTACTTCTGCCCCTCTGGTTTGGAGAGTGTGTGCTCTCAGCTCTGCTGGGCAGGCCGTGCTCTCTTGCGTGCGAGCAAGGGAGAAGAGCGAGCTTGCTGATTCTTACCTGCAGCTCCAACATTTAAGCCTGCAAACCGAATCTTCAGATTTGTCTTCTACAGAATAGGATTTTTTTACAGTTACATACTCATTGAAGTTACATGATGTGCAGTTTATAAATTTGATTACTAGGGGACTTTTACTACATGTCCAGTTATGGTTTCATGATAAAAGGAACGCGCACCAAACGTTTGTTGAATTGCTGCTTGAAGAAAATGTATGGAGTTTTTATTGCTTGCTTCAAGTCATAAACCACGTAAAATAAATCCTATAAGCTGTTCTTACCATATTATCTTTTGAACCAATTTTGTAAACTTAGTACGATATGATTATTGTTTTTGTAGGGTTTCCTATAGATATATTTGAGCTATTAAAAATGTGATTATATCATTTGTCATCTGAAAACCAGACTCATGTATACATTATGGGACATAATGTCCAGGAAATAATCACCAGGTACAAACATCACTCTTAACCTACATTGTACAACATTGCATAATTTTCTGTTTTTCGTGAGGTACCGTTAGTATTTTTTTATCGCATACATAAATAGAACAAAGGTCACAAGAGCTGATTTTGTGTACCTTGCTGCATCTGCACTGACTTGATTAAGATATTCAAAGTGTGAGCTTTTGAAATTTCCAAAAATAAGTCAGATTGTCATTATTAACCTATGTGCACATGCCAATATTTTCTGACTCTGTGACAATTGTCTTTGAGAATAATTGGATGAACCACCATGTCGCCCTTGCGCCTGGTTCCATGGGAAAGTAATTTACAAAGCTTCAGTTGGTCAATACAGCCTACATGTTTTTTTAACAGGCAGCTACAGGTTGACATCTTTTATCTGATTCCATGTTTTCTACCACTGCTTAACTTTATTTGAAAAACTGTTGTTGATATGTAGGCATGATATAATACTAGAGTTGTATGCAGGATATAGTACTAGAGTTGGAATTTCAGGGAATCCAAAAAAGAACTTACTATGCTTCAGCCCATGTTTTCTACCATTGCTTGCTTTTACTTGAAAAACTGTTGTTGTTATGTATGCCAGATACAATACTAGAGCTGGAATTTCAGGGCATCCAAAAAGAATTTACTATGCTTCAGGTAAGAAAGTTAATTTGTTTGACTTTTGTAAGGACTAAATTACGGACGCGGATTTGGTGAACATGGGTGCGCGCGCACCCTTTATGAATAGTAAATTCAAAAAAATGCTAGAAAAAATCGAAAAAATCTGAACTTATTTTTGTAATATACATAGTCAACCGCTATGCTTGCATATGAAGTTTCACGAAGAAATCACATCCGTGGTAATCTGGTCAAAAATGACAAAATCGAACCTAATCGAAGCTATATTAAAAAACACTATTTAATGAATAGTATGGTCGCATTTGTATTTTCTTCACTAAGTATACCATGGGTGTCAATATATCATGAAACTTCACACGTGAGTAGAATGATCGACTAAGTTTCATACCGCAAAATTTCAGATTTTTTTCATTTTTTCTAGTATTTTTTATGAATTTACTATTCACGTGGGTGCACCCGCACCCATGTTCACCTTTGTATTTTCGCTAAATTACTAGCTTAATGCATGGGACTTATTGAGCTGCAGACATGGCATGTGCGTACATAGAGACCTGCTGCGGATACACCTCTTCTTACAGGATAGGCTGTCTAAGAATTATCTTGAGCTTCAATTTCCATAATAAAACGTGTGTTTTTATTTATCATGGTTTCTCCTCCTACATAACCAAAATTTCCAGATGTTGTTTTATCATTTCCTCCGGCGCCATTAAATCTCAGTCTTACCTATGTTGAAATGGTTCCAGCGTGTGCATGATGCACTGCTCCCCTTAGTTTTCGGAGGAACATGGTGCTATTCCTGGTGCTTTTGGTTATGGAAAAACTGACATTAGTCAGGAACTTTCTAAGGTGTTCACCTTACTGCGATCTGTTCTCATCGTAGCATCTCTATACAGTCTACTGAGTTTAAAAATCCATGCAGTACTCTAGTTCTGAAGCTTTGGTTTATGTGGGATGTGGCTGAAAGAGGAAATGAGATGGCCAAGATTCTAATGGATTTCCCCCAATCGACAATGACATTTCTTGACATGATGTGAAGAGTGGAGCTGCTTAAAGTACATGGCGAGCTCACCATGCTCACCTTTCTTCCTACAGATTGGGAGCCGCCGACCATGACCCATGGTGTGTAGATGATACACTGGTGATGCATTCCAAGGGACGAAGAGGAGCTCATGATTTTCGGGGACGAGGAGGAGCTTGCAAGTTCCAGACTTGGCTTGCCCGACCTGCCGACGCATGAGGAGGACTAGGAGTCTGGTGTTTTCTCTGCAATGAAGAACGGATGTCTTCGGGTGCAACGCACGTGCTCTTTTGCTTTTACAAACTTCAGTTCTAATTTTAGTGTTCGGCTGATAGTAGTCTGTTGGAACAAGTGCAAAGGCAACATCATCTTCCAGCAGAAGATTTCCCCTGCATTGAGCGCTTCAGAGATGCACTAGGTGGGTAAAACATCGACAGTTTAGAGAAAGTCAAGCCATATTTACTACTACTATGTTGTACTAACAAATCTAGCATCAGTTCGAATGATTTAAGGAAAGTAAACAGAGATGTTGATGAGCTTAATTAATTCAAAAAATGTTCTTGATTTTTGTTTCTAGATGAAATATTGGATTCATTGTTGTGGATTTTCCAGAACAAAGCAGGTTCTGGTGGACAAAGAGGTGATAAGAGATGAACTCTTCCGGTAGAAAAGTTGATGGTCCTAATTTATTTATAATTTATTTCTTGATCACTTTAATTTACACAACATCTCTGGCTTTTCGTGTTCTGTGATAATATATTTAATTTGAGTATAGTCACAGGCTACGCAAAATGATTATTTATGTTCCTAATTTATCTTCCTCTTTCATGGTGGTAGGGAAACATCGTCGTTAGTTTGCACTAGCTAGGACTTCAAAGAATTTTGTCAATAGCACTTATCAGGATATTTTTTTATTCCTTTCTATTTTTAGACAAGAAAGAAACATAGAGAATCTTAATCCTATACTGTAGCAGTACCTGCAGCAGAGCAAGCTGTTGTCTCAAACTTAACAGAAGATGGAAATGAATGGTTGCTTTGTTGCAGGTTACTCCAAGAACAAGGGCATTATCAAACTAGATGTTGTATATTATCCGTCCATCATCTTGATGCTTGTGTATCCCGCGACAAGTCCAAGCTTAATCAGGATAATCTGATTAGTGCGTCACAAGTCTGCTATTTCTAACTGTACCAATTCTGTACTTATTTTAGCATTTTACATAATGTGTAGATTTTCCTGTATTTCTAATTGTACCAATTATGTACTTATTTTAGCATTTTACATAATGTGTAGATTTCCCCGTATTTCTAATTGTACCAATTATGTACTTATTTTTGCTATATTATTTAGTTCAAAATGACTTTGTAAATCCCAGTTTCGCCAGTATTGTAACTGTGTCAAATTGTCCAATTAAACTGATATTTCTCTTTGGACAACTTCAATTCGTAATATCATGATTTTCCTTTTCATAAACCACTTCAACTAGCCTAGCGCTATGTCTATTAGTCCTCCAGTATTTGTTGGAATGTGATAACACATGTTTCTTCAAGTTCTACACACTACATGTATTAAGTTTCTTATAGAAGTAGTCAAATCTGGATACCAATTTATTGGAACATTATCGCCCTGTTCGGCAGTCATCCAACTCCGTGGAGCGCACGGAGCGACCCTTCGGCCACTCCGAGAAAGTAGGTTGCGGCCCGCCCCGCTCTGGCGCGGAGTTGCGGAGCGGAGAGCTGCCGAACAGAGACTATATTTCTTACAGAAGTAGTCAAACAAGGATATCAATTTATTGGAACCATCAAGGAGGTGACACTCCTGGAGGGTATATATTCTCCCTCTTATGCCTATTTGAAATAAGGTTGTAGGTCTGTACTTTGCCACGCATATTGTAATACTCGACTGTAGCAAGGATGGAGCGGGAAAGTGTGCTGAACCTTCTAATATGGATACTACACTTGTACGATCTACGGGCCACTATTGCTTATCATATGGGTTGTAGATGTAGTGGTAATATACCACCTATATTCTTTTAGTATAGTGATGATATGTTATATAACAATCTGGTTGCCGTGACCTAGCTATTCTCTGTAGAGCCAGTGAAAAAAAAGGTTCAGAGAAATAATAGAATTGACGATTGAATATCCAATGGCTGTGATTTTATATCTATGTGGAAGATTGGCGTAAGATCACGTGTAGAGTATACAAGTGAAAAACATTATTATTTATTTAGACGAGCTATTACCACAGTTTTTTTTTGTCGGAGGGAGGGATCCCGAATCTTTATTATCATTATCAGAAACATGACTCTAGACCCTAAAGAAACAAGAAACATACATAACAAGTACTTGGACTTTTACATGAAGGATCTCAAACTGAGACAAAAACATGACCGTGTCCTTGAGTCTGTGTAGATTCCATCTCACTGTTGTCGGGGACGAGCCACTTGGGGCAACGTAGTTGCTACAGCTCTAGGCCATACATAGCCCCGAACAAAAGAAACACTACCTCCATGTTGGCATAGCGCTAGGAGGAAGAAAGAGGCGAATGAACAAATCTGTCGCCACAGAAGGCTGCCCTACAGCCCGAAGAGTCACCGGAGCGATGAAGACCGGCCATCAATCGCCAAAGACCAGTTTCAGCGAGCGGCGTAGCTTCATAATAGATTCTTCTGGTGATAATAAGCTCACATCAGATCATATATAGCATAATTTCAGCTAAAATTAACACCAAAGCTTCTACTGCAAAAAAGATTATGAAATATGGACTATTTGTTGGTAATCTTGAGTCGTCTTGAGCTTAAATATTGGCTTTACAAGAAGACTTTCTTTTTTCATAATAATGGATGAGCAAGAATTTTAGAAACCAATGTTTCATTTTGTTATCTATGTAACGTAATCATCTGTTCGATTCATTTCCCGTGGCAATGCACGGGCATTTTACTAGTCTTTTATAATGGACTAACCGATGCTTTCAAAGATTACCTTGATAGTTGTGCTGGTTCTCTTTTCAGGGAAAGAACACCGGATGAAGCTGAAATCTTATTGAATAATATGTTGACAAATGAAAATAATTGGGCACCTCCTGAGCCAGCTCCTGCTCAAATTAATGATCCTATTCTTAAACCAACTCCGAAGAAGAGAGGTGTTCTATTTCTCAGTCCTGAAGATATGCAAGAGGCAAAAAAATCTATGAAAGAAAAAGGTATTAAAGGTGAAGATGTTAAGAATTTATCTCCTATTGAAGAAATACATGGCCTTAATTTACCGCCTGATGAAGAAATATATGATCTTAATCCTTTATTTATTGAAGAACCTCCAGACCTCGATAACCCGACACAGGTAGTAAAGGTAAATTCTCTCTATAGATATGATAAAGCTGAAATCCCTCCTACTAAAATTGCTAGTCAATGCTTGGATGAATTCGATAATTTTATGTTTAAGCAAGAAGACTTCAATGCTTATCTTGGTAGACAATTAAAACAAGATGCTCATATGATTAAATACTTGGGTGATTATATGGCTAATATTAGAGGTGAACTTAAACTTGTTAAGAAACATGCTTCTATGGTTACCACTCAAGTAGAACAAGTACTTAAAGCTCAAAAATAATTGCTCAATTAGAAGAATAGTAAGAAAAATGATTATGCTGTTAAAGTGGCTACTAGAACTGGTAGAATGACTCAGGAACCTTTGTATCCTGAAGGCCACCCTAAGAGAATTGAGCAAGATTCTCAGAGAAATAAAATTGATACACCTAGTTCTTCTAAAAAGCAGAAAAAAAATGATAGAACTGTGCAAACTTCTAGTGAACCTATTGCTGAACCACCTGATAATCCAAACGATATCTTCATGTCTGATGCTGAAACACAATCTGGTAATGAACATGAACCTAATGAAAATGTTAATGATGATGTTCATATTAATGCTCAATCTTGTAAGTATAATGATGTAGAAATTGAACCTGCTATTGATCTTGATAACCCACAATCAAAGAATCAACGTTATAATAAGAAAGACTTCGTTGCTAGAAAACATGGTAAAGAAAGAGAACCTTGGGATCAGAAACCCATGCCTTTTCCTCCCAAACCATCCAAGAAAAAGGATGATGAGGATTTTGAGCGCTTTGCTGAAATGATTAGACCTATCTTTTTGCATATGCGATTAACTGATATGCTCAAAATGAATCCTTATGCTAAGTACATGAAAGATATTATTACAAATAAAAGAAAGATACCGGCAGCTGAAATTTCCATCATGCTTGCTAATTATACTTTTAAGGGTGGAATACCAAAGAAACTTGGGGATCCAGGAGTACCTACTATACCATGCTCCATTAAAATAAACTATGTTAAAACTGTTTTATGTGATCTAGGAGCCGGTGTTAGTGTTATGCCTCTCTCTTTATATCGTAGACTTGATTTGAATAAGTTGACACCTACTGAAATATCTTTGCAAATGGCTGATAAATCAACTGCTATACCTGTCGGTATTTGTGAGGATGTGCTTGTTGTGGTTGCAAACGTTACTATTTTAACGGACTTTGTTATTCTTGATATTCCCGTGGACGATAGTATGTCTATTATTCTTGGAAGACCTTTTCTTAATACTGCAGGGGCTATTATTAATTGCAACAAAGGCAATGTCACTTTTCATGTTAATGGTAATGAGCATACGGTACACTTTTTGAGGAAACAACCTCAAGTTCATAGTATCAATTCTATCGGAAAAATTCCATCGATTATATTTGGAGGTTTTGAATTTCCTCTTCCTACTGTTAAGAAGAAATATGATATACTTATTATTGGGGATGTGCATATCCCTGTTGAGGTAACTTAGTGTTATTCGAAATTTCTCCAGTTTCATGTTAATCGGAATGGGTTTGTTAACAAGACTTGATCAACCTTGTTAGTGGATTCCTTTTGACGAGCATGAGATGGATAATCCTAGAAGCACAACCTTCTGTACCCTCTCTGTACTTTCTGTTATTTAGTTGAAATAAAGTAAAAATAAATAATTTTCTGTCTGTTATTTGATTATCCGTGCAATATAAAAATACCTAAAAAATAAAAGTTCTCCAAATGCCCTGAAAATTAAATATGTTTTTTATAGAATAATTGAGGATTTATGGAACAAAGAACACACCAGGGGGGCCAACCACCTTTCCACGAGGGTGGAGGGCGCGCCCCCTGCCTCGTGGGCCCATGGTGGCCCTCCTCCACTTATTCTTCCAGCCACACACTTCATCTTCCTCCCCCAAACATGAAAAACCAACTCAAACCCGAGTCCAAGGTCGTTTTGTTGCCATTTTCGATCTCTTTGCTCAAAGCACCTCTCACAAAACTTCTTGGGGAGATTGTTCCTTGGTATGTGACTCCTCCATTGGTCCAATTAGTTTTTGTTCTAGTGCTTTATTCATTGCAAATTTGTGTTGCTTAGGTGACCCTATTCTTGAGCTTGCATGTCAAATTTATATGGTCAAAAGTAGTTTTGATGCATGATATAGGCCCTAGGCACTTGTAGGAGTAGTTGCGATCAATATTATTGAGTTTGGTTTACTTTTATTTTGAAGTTACTAAAAATTTCAGAATTTTTCATAAAATGATGAGGAGATTATTGAGGGGCTCATCGAGCCAAAGCTCGAAGGAAAAGGCACCGAAGCCTAAGTATAATTTGCCGCGCACCGCGGAGGTTCGGGCGTGTGAATGGCCTTCTGAGGATTTCTTGAGAGCAGCCGGGATTCATAAAGATTTTCATGAGTTGGCTCATAATGCAAGCCTCACCGCTTTCCTCCACGACCAATGCGATCAGTATCTCTTACTCACAAATACCTTTGTGCAAAACTTTCATTTCCATTCTAGGAACTCGCCACCTATGCTGCAGTTTCATTTATATGATGAGCATAAGGAGATGTCACTTTATGATTTTTGTCGGATTTGTTTAGTCCCTTTTGGAGGCAAGACAGAAGAACCACATCATGATGATGTGGAGGGATTTATTAATACTATCACTGTAGGGGAAACTAGGAAGGTTTCCGATGCACGAATCACTAGCATACATTTTTCCTGTTTTACGCTACTTTGCATTATTTGCTAGTCGTTGCTTAATTGGTCGCGGAAACTCTAGAAACCTTAGTATCCCTGATACTATTATTTTTCTCCAAGGTTTATACAGTGATAACACTTTTAGTATGGGCGGCATTATTGCTAGACAGTTAAGTATGAACCGTACTAAGGGTCCCATCTTTGGAGGCGTCTATGCCACACGCCTAGCTGTACATTTTAACATACCTATTAGGCATGCTGAGAAGGAGAAAAAAGTGTTGGCTTGTGTTTATTTAGATTATAAAAGTATGGTGGCACATGGTTTTATTTTTAAGAATAGGGTAGGAGAGCTTAAATATCAATTGTTCTTTAATAAACATCATCCTGAGACTATTACCTTGCCTGCTCCTGCTTTGTTTGATTTGACTGTAGGCAAGTACCTTGTTACGTTGACGGCTATCCACGCCTACCGGAACCCTGCACCAGCCGAGGAGCCAGAACCGGAACCACAATTTGATCCTTCACGACAATCTAACTATCAGTGGGATCCGGAGATGATTGCCAACCAGTGGCAATCAGAGCCTTCTTCTTCCTCATCACAGTACAACCCCAACAACTATTATTATGGATATCAGCCAGGCCAGCCGTGGCCATAGACCAACTTAGGCCAAAAGCCTAAGCTTGGGAGAGTACGTATTTCTCACCGACATTACATTTATGTTCACACACACTCATTGTCAGATGTCGGTGCTCATACTTTTTCATTGTATCATCCATGCTAGTTTATTTTCTTTTATGCTTTCTTCTTGTGTGTTTGATGAACCTTAAGAAAAAAACCAAAAAAATTAGTTGTAGCTTTTAATTAATTTACTTTCCATGCTGTAGTAGTAATTAAAAATAAAACCCAAAAATATTTCATGTTCTTCTTTTGCTTGTTGGGAGCTTTCCCGTGTAAATAGTTTTATTTATTTTCTTTTCTTTGGGGGTCAGTAGGAGAAGACCTTTATTAAATTGTTGAAGTGGCTCTTATATGCATTATTGTTTATCTGACAAAAGAGCCCATATTGCCTTGTCTTCTCCTGTTTATTGAATGCTCGCAGATTCCAGCTTAGTCCAATGCACGTGCACTCTTATTATTATTCACATCGTTCGGTCGTGCAAGTGAAAGGCAATTATGATGATATATGATGGACTGACTGAGATGAGAAAAGCTGGTATGAACTCGACCTCTTTTGTTTTTGTAAATATGATGAGTTCATCGTTCTTGATTCAGCTTGTTATGAATAAACATGTTTGCAATGACAATTAGAGATCATAGTTGCTGATGCCATGCTTGACTAGCTACAAGTTATAATGGTTTACCTTGCGTGCCAACATGCTATTAAAATGGTTATGATGTGGTATGATAGGGTGGTATCCTCCTCTGAATGATTTAAGTGACTTGACTTGGCACATGTTCACGCATGTAGTTGAAACAAATCAACATAGCCTTCACGATATTTATGTTCATGGTGGATTATATCCTACTCATTCTTGTATCCAATGTTTATTAATTTTAATGCATGTACATGGCTGTTGTCGCTCTCTAGTTGGTCGCTTCTCAGTCTTTTGCTAGCCTTCACCTGTACTAAGCGGGAATACTGCTTGTGCATCCAATCTTCTTAAACCCCAAAGTTATTCCACATGAGTCCACTATACCTTCCTATATGCGGTATCTACCTGATGTTCCAAGTAAATTTGTATGTGCCAAATTCTAAACCTTCAAATAAATATCCTGTTTTGTATGCTCGAATAGCTCATATATCAACTAGGGTTTTCTGTATCTTCCATGTTAGGCGGGTTATTCTCAAGAGGAGTGGACTCCACTCCTCACTCACGAGATAAAGGGCTGGTCACCGGGATGCCCAGTCCCATGCTTTATGCAAACTAAATCAAAATAATTGCAAACAAAACTCCCCCTGGGACCTGATGTATGTTGGAGGCACTCATTGTTTCGAGAAAGCCATGGATTGATGTTTGTTGGTGGAGGGGGAGTATAAACTTTACCATTCTATTTGGGAACCGCCTATAATGTGTGTAGCATGGAAGATATCGCCATCTCTCGGTTGTTATGTTGACAATAAAAGTATACCGCTCAAAATGTTATTCACCTCTATTTCAAAATCGAGCTCTAGCACCTCTACAAATCCCTGCTTCCCTCTGTGAAGGGCCTATCTATTTACTTTTATGTTGAGTCATCACCCTCTTATTAAAAAGCACTAGCTGGAGAGCGCAGCTGTCATTTGCATTCATTACTGTTAGTTTATATTGGGTGTGACTATGATTGGTTCTCTTTTACCATGAATTACAATGTCTAGTCAGTCCTTGATCTTTAAAGGTGCTCTGCATTTATGTTTTGCGGTCTCAGAAAGGGCTAGCGAGATACCATCTTGTTATATCATATTATGATTGTTTCAAGAAAGTGTTGTCATCCGAGATTTATTATTATGGCTTGCTAGTTGATTATGCTATTGATATGGGTAATCATGAGACCTGAGAATAATTGCAAATGTGGTTAGTTATAATCTTTGCTGAAAACTTGAATGCTAGCTTGACATATTTACAACAACAAGAGCAAACCGAGTTTGTAAAAGTTTTCTTTATTTCTTTCAGTTTGTCAACTGAATTGCTTGAGGACAATCAAGGGCTTAATCTTGGGGGAGTTGATACGTCTCCAACGTATCTACTTTTCCAAACACTTTTTCCCTTGTTTTGGACTCTAACTTGTATGATTTGAATGGAACTAACCCGGACTGACGCTGTTTTCAGCAGAATTGCCATGATGTTGTTTTATGTGCAGAAAACAAAAGTTCTCGGAATGACCTGAAACTCCATGGGATATCTTACAATAAATAATAAAAAATCCTCGCCAAAGATGAAGACCAGGGGGCCCACACCCTTCTCACGAGGGTGGGGGGCGCGCCCCCTACCTCGTGGGCCCCCTGGAAACCCCCCGACTCCAACTCCAACTCTATATAACTGCTTTCGGGGAGAAAAAATAGGAGAGAAGAAATCATCGCGTTTTACGATACGGAGCCGCCGCCAAGCCCTAAAACCTCTAGGGAGGGCTGATCTGGAGTCCGTTCAGGGCTCCGGAGAGGGGATTCGTCACCGTCGTCATCATCAACCATCCTCCATCATCAATTTCATGATGCTCACCGCCGTGCGTGAGTAATTCCATCGTAGGCTTGCTGGACGGTGATGGGTTGGATGAGATTCACCATGTAATCGAGTTAGTTTTGTTAGGGTTTGATCCCTAGTATCCACTATGTTCTGAGATTGATGTTGCTATGACTTTGCTATGCTTAATCCTTGTCACTAGGGCCCGAGTGCCATGATTTCAGATCTGAACCTATTATGTTTTCATCAATATATGAGAGTTCTAGATCCTATCTTGCAAGTCTATAGTCACCTATTATGTGTTATGATCCGTTAACCCTAAAGTGACAATAATCAGGATACTTACCGGTGATGACCGTAGTTTGAGGAGTTAATGTATTCACTATGTGTTAATGCTTTGTTCCAGTTCTCTATTAAAAGGAGGCCTTAATATCTCTTAGTTTCCGTAAGGACCCTGCTACCACGGGAGGGTAGGACAAAAGATGTCATGCAAGTTCTTTTCCATAAGCACGTATGACTATATTTGGAATACATGCCTACATTACATTGACGAATTGGAGCTACTTATGTGTCACCCTATGTTATGACTGTTACATGATGAACCACATCCGCCATAATTATCCATCATTGATCCAATGCCTACAAGCTTTCCATATACTGGTTTACGCTTATTTACTTTCCTGTTGCTATTGTTATAATCACTACAAAATACCAAAAACATTACTTTGCTTTCATTACTCTTTTGTTACCGTTACCATCACTATCATATTACTTTGCTACTAAACACTTTGCTGCAGATACTAACTTTCCAGGTGTGGTTGAATTGACAACTCAGCTGAGAATATTCTTTGGCTCCCCTTGTGTCGAATCAATAAATTTGGGTTGAATACTCTACCCTCGAAAGCTGTTGCGATCCCCTATACTTGTGTGTTATCAGTGGCTTTGCCACAAATACAATGTCAACTACATGATCATGCAAAGCAATATGACAATGATGGAGCATGTCATAATAAACGGAATGATGGAAAGTTGCATGGCAATATATCTCGGAATGGCTATGGAAATGTCATAATATGTAGGTATGGTGGCTGTTTTGAGGAAGATATAAGGAGGCTTATGTGTGATAGAGCGTATCGTATCATGGGGTTTGGATGCACCGGCGAAGTTTGCACCAACTCTCGAGGTGAGAAAGGGCAATTCACGACACCGTAGAAGCTAGCAAATTGCGGAAAGGTAAGAGTGCGTATGATCCATGGACTCACATTAGTCATAAAGAAATCATATACTTATTGTTATCCCTCGAAGCAAAGTACTACTATGCATGCCCCTAGAGGGATAAATTGGTAGGAAAAGACCATCGCTCGTCCCCGACCACCACTCATAAGGAAAGCACTCGAAGAACACCCCATGCTTCAAATTTGTCACACAACGTTTACCATACGTGCATGCTACAGGACTTGCCAACTTTAACACAAGTATTTCTCAATTTCACAATTGCCCAACTAGCATGACTCTAACATTACCACCTTTATATATCTCAAAACATCTATCAAGTATCATAGTATTCAATGCACTCTATATGCAAGTTTTTATCATACCCATCATGAATGCCTATAATATTAGGACTAATTTTATAGCCAAAACAAATTACCATGCTATTATAAAATACTCTCAAAATAATATAAGTGAAGCATCAGAGATCAATAATTCCTACAAAATAAAACCACCACCGTGCTCTAAAAAAATATAAGTGAAGCACTAGAGCAAAATTATCCAACTCAAAAGATATAAGTGAAGCACATAGAGTATTCTAATAAATTCCGATTCATGTGTGTATCTCCCAAAAGGTGTGTACAACAAGGATGATTGTGGTAAACTAAAAAGCAAAGACTCAAATCGTACAAGACGCTCCAAGAAAAACACATATCATGTGGTGAATAAAAATATAGCCTCAAGTAAAGTTACCGATAGACGAAGATGAAAGAGGGGATGCCTTCCGGGGCATCCCCAAGCTTAGGCTTTTGGTTGTCCTTTAATTTTACCTTGGGGTGGTGTCGATGTCAAAATCGGCGGATCTCGAGTAGGGGGTCCCGAACTGTGCTTCTAGGATCGATGGTAACAGGAGGCAGGGGACACGATGTTTACCCAGGTTCGGGCCCTCTGGATGGAGGTAATACCCTACGTCCTGCTTGATTGTTCTTGATAATATGAGTAGTACAAGAGTTGATCTACCACGAGATCAGAGAGGCTAAACCCTAGAAGCTAGCCTATGGTATGATTGTATATATCTATCGACTAGCCTGGCCTTGGTTTATATAATGCACCAGAGGCCTAGGATAACAAGAGTCCTAGCCGAATACGCCGGTGCGGAGGAGTCCTTGTCTTGATAACCAAGTCTTGTGGAATCTTCCATGTATGCGGCAGTTGTCCGAACTGGACCATGAGTATACGGCCATGGGGGTCCTCGGCCCAATCTAACAAATCGGGAGACGACATGGTGAGTACCCCCTAGTCCAGGACACCGTCAGTAGCCCCTTGAACCGGTCTTCAAGTTAGGGACGCTCCTCGATTCTTCCGAACTGTTCTTCATCTTCGGTTGTCGGTCTTGAAAACTGGTTCAACAAATCTTCTCATCTTCGATCTTGAGGATCGCCGAAATGCATTCGACGAGTTTACACGTCGGGTATCCGAGGAGCCCCTTTAAGTTTCCGGCCTTTATCAATGCCTTGTTATTTTTATGCCACACCTCGGGTTTGAAGTTGTTCCCGGGAGGCAGTGTCCTCTTGCGTCCGAGCTCTAACGTCGGACTGCATTCAAGGTATCTTTTGCAGCCGAGCACCAATGTTGGACTGCTTCCGAGCTCCAACGTCGAAATGTATCCGAGCTCCAACGCCGGACTGTGTCCAAGCTCCAACGCCGGACTGTGTCCAAGCTTCAACGCCGGACTATATCCAAGATGTCATAGATCATCTTGGTCCAAAAAAGTTGAAGGAGTTAGCCGAGCTTAATGCTGGAAATGCCCCCTATGGAGCCAGCCACTAGCGCCCGAGCTTTATGCCGGACTGCTTCCGAGGTGGTGCACCACCCCGACTATGGGCTGATTTTTTGTCAATAATTTTGATTGGTGCAATTTATTCTCTGCCGAGATATATAGCCAGTAGCCCTCAAGGTGTGTATCGGTCTAAAACCCAAGATGCACCTGAAGGATGACGTAAGACCGCTGATCCCAGTAGCCGCTGAGACTCAGGTTGATTTGCAAAATCGGCCTGAGGATCAAGTCCTAGCTCGGCAGAATACTTCGGGATACAAAAAGCGGCGTGCTCAGTCCTCGAGACTCAGGTTGGGTGCGGCCCACCAACCTGAGGATCATAATCTCCTCGAAAACTGTATTGCACTTAAAATTTTCTGATTGGACAGGCAATGCAGTAGCCCCCGAGACAGTGGTTGGGTGGCAACACCAGATAAGGGGATCGATGTGCCCCTTTAATATTTGTAAATAATAAGCCTGAAGCCCAGTAGCCCCCGAGCCTTAATGCAGGCACGGGTGGCCGAATTAAGGATCGATATCCATAGTAAAATCACAAATTATGTGTAATGACTCTATGTATCCAAATACTTTACGTCATTAATGCTCGGATCCGCATTGTACAAAACTTTGTTGACCGACCATCGGCTTCCACCTCCTCGGCCAGTAGCCGAGGAGTGTTTGTCCTACTTTATAAAGCCTTTATGAGGGAAAAGATTTACGACAAACAAGGCAATCTGGCCATACGGTTTTATAAACAAAGGTACGCATAGAGATATGTTATATTACTGTTTAACATAAGAAATGTCTTCCAAAGAAAATAGTCCCGCTATCGGTTCCTTTCTTTGGGTTGTCATGCTAAGCATGATCATGAAACCTCATCTCTAATTTAAGAGCAAAATATTGAGGATTTAGTTTAGGAGGCCAGTTACTAGCCCCAGGTAGTGTTCGGCGACAGTCGAGGTCAAGCCGTAAACACTTCGGCCAATGTTATGAATGGCCCATCATTTAACACAGTCATCGAATTGCTGACCAGTTTACGCTTATTGTGACAGTCAGTTTTCGGCTTTCTCCACTGAGGTGCTTAACCATGTGAGCTGGAAGCACAATCGCAGTGGTTCTCCCTTTGCACACCTAGCCGAACAAAGTGGAACGTAGGAGGCAAGCGCAGGAGCCGGGCAACCCAACTATTGACCGAAGACACAATTCGAAACCAATGCATATATAGTGAGATCCGAGAATGTTTTTGCCGAATCTATAAAGGTGTCCGACATTGCACTGTGGGACTTGTGCCGGAAACACACAAATAGTTTAAAAGTGCCAAAAAGCTTGGAAAACCAAAAAACGTCAGTAAAAAAATGACGCCCGAACAAGATCAAGTGTTCGGTGCCAATCCGGAAATTGGAAGAGAAAGAAAAAATTGTGCTTTTGTAGTGTTTTGACAACGACCAAGAAGAACACACATTTACAGCTCATATATAAATTTTAAGAGCCACCAAGTGACTTGGGTAAGAATTTTATGTATAATGATTGTATGTACCGAAGTACTTATATCATATTTGTGTTCACCTGAACTTTAAACGCGTCTTAACCGACCATCGGCTTCTCCCTCTTCGGCCAAGGGCCGAAAAGTGTCATGTACTCCGCCTGTCGAGACTATCGACAGTGTTTCCAATGACCAGGCAATCAGGCTATAAGGCTGTAACAGACAAAGCGCGCTCAGGGAACTTATGCTATATTACTAACGAAGTGTAAGAAGCATCTTCGAAGAAAATAGTACCCCCACCGATACCTTTCTTCGGTGCTCATTATAACTATGAGACTTGTGCAATAGATTTTTTGTACTCATGAGTTCTGTTGTGTGCCGACCATGATTGAAAACAATAAGAGCGCTAGCTTTCGGCTTCACCCAGTCCGAGGTCAGAGCTCGGATGACCCGGTCGTGACAATCGCAGAGGTGCTCCCTTTACTCCCTAGCCGAACAATCGGGAATGTAGGGGTAAGCACAGGAGCTAGGCAACCCAGCTTGCAAATCGCTTAGGTCAATATGGTGCATATTGTGGCGTAATACACGAACAAGGAACGAAGCCGTACAAGTATAATCATATGCAAGAGGAAAAGCTCCATCAAGGGAGCCCCCAAATAAACGGGGTATTTGAATTTGTGTGTCACAAACAAAGTTTTGACAAGGAGATTCTCTACAAGCAACTTTTTTCAAAAAGGTATAATGCTTGGTCGAACCAACACAAGTTAAAAATTTAAAACTTTGAGCATGAAGGCAACTTAGCTGGTTAATGTGTTTGGTATTGATGACGCGGCCCGAGCTTGATGCGGGACAAGGTTCCATCCCCCCAAGCCGGTCCCAAGGTGGCGGAGCAAAGAGCTCAGCACTCCGAAGTGGTGACATAGCATGGTCAATGCGGGCTGGCAGAGTCATGCCGAAGTCCCTGGCATGGGGTAATGAAGTGTTGACGGAGCCCCCCGTCCAGCCGAGGTGACGTGGTATGTCAGTACGCCGAGTTGACGATACTTCCCAACCCGGATCATTTTCCTGTGCACAAAAAATAGTGCAAACCGGAGATAATAGTAATAATAATTAAAAAATCGTTGCATAATAAATAATTTATGCAAAGTGAGTAATAAAAGAAATATGGCCTGGCGCCAAAGTTAATGTCGATGCAGGGCGTCGATGTGATGCGGTAAAGGCGTGGCAAAGTCTGAATTCACAGGTCGGTCCGAGTTCCGGATGCGGCGTTCGCCAGACCATGTACAGAAACTGACCGAACCACCATGCGACCGTCGTTAATGCGGTCATCATTTGATAGACCTGTGTACATATGATGAACAAACCAGAGTAATGATTCCTTAGGAAAAATGAACCCGAACAAGCAACAAATAATAGGATTAATAACACCTGGTTTATTTGTTGTAGCAATTCGAAGAAAGGTGATTCCGAAAATTAGGATTCGATCCGCACACCCATTGCCTGATGGGCGGTAAGGCGACGGTATGGCAATGCTGGCAAAGGTTGGCTCGCCGAGGCAAAGCCCTCGGTCCAGCTAACGTGATGGAGCTGGTCAGCTAGTGACGCTGAAGTCTCCAGAGTAGGTTGCTGAAGAGATGGCGAAGCCCTCGGTCCAGCCGAGATGTCGAAGTCTCGATGTCAGCCGATAAGTCGAAGTAGGTCGGCGTGATGGACACCAGCTTGAAGAAGTAATAGTGCGGCCCTGCCGATGCAGGTCGTGACGTGGTCGATGTCGGCTTCATGAAGTGACCGTGGGGCGATGCCGGTATGCCCGCTCCGTGTAATCCGTGGGGCGGCGATGTTGGTGATGATTTATCCTTCGCGATGCCAGACTCTTGTTCGGCTTGCCGAGATGATGATCCGAAGAAGTTGAGCTCGGCTCAACAAAGTCACCATGTGTCTAGCGCAGGTCGACAGCCTTGGAGCAATATTCCCGGACTGGTTTGACATCAGCATAATGATGAAGATGACCTCAGGGAGGCTTAAAAATTTATGGGCACGTGTTTAAAAACAACGCACAATACCCTAGAAGGGAATTCCTCTAAAAATGTTGTCCAATATCACGTTCATAAAGAAACATGAATTCGGGTCGGATCCGTATTCGCGCAGAAAACGGATCCGAAAATTGGTCCACTCATCGGAAAGTTCCCGGAGTTTGAACCATTGGATTAAGCTGAAATTTGGAGGGGTGGTAGATATGGGAATTCTGCAGTAGATGAACGGTTGGATCTTCCAAAGGACCTCCGAGCTGGGCTTTGGAGACCATGCCCTAAACTCATCCAGATTCCCGTCCAGATTTGACAGGGCTCCAGTATATCGTAGATTGTCGGAGATTCCTTCATCGGAACTCGACGAAATTTTGCATGGCTGTTGTAGATGTAATTCCGCACTATTCCACCAAAGCAATCGTCAAACCGACGCTTGAGGAGGTGGTGACGGCGAATACAAGTTCGCTGTCCATAAAAACAGCACGACCACCCGAGGGTAATGTTGACGTTGAGCCCTCGAGCTCCATGGATGACTCCTCTATGATTATGATAGAGATTGGAGTTGATGTTTAAGAAGGCCTCGTCCGAATATGACGATCGTAGATGGCACGATCCTCGGTCGAGTCAAGGTGACCAGTCGAGCTGGCGATGAAGATGCCGGCGTCGCAGTTGACCTGCGGGCGAGCCATTGATCATTTTGCCGATCACACAGCGGAACTCTCAATGAAAGCACCAATGTCGGTGTCAAAATCGGCGGATCTCGGGTAGGGGGTCCCGAACTATGCGTCTAGGATCGATGGTAACAGGTGGTAGGGGACACGATATTTACCCAGGTTCGGGCCCTCTGGATGGAGGTAATACCCTACGTCCTGCTTGATTGTTCTTGATAATATGAGTAGTACAAGAGTTGATCTACCACGAGATCAGAGAGGCTAAACCCTATAAGCTAGCCTATGGTATGATTGTATATATCTATCGACTAGCCTGGCCTCGGTTTATATAATGCACCAGAGGCCTAGGATAACAAGAGTCCTAGCCGAATACGCCGGTGGGGAGGAGTCCTTGTCTTGATCACCAAGTCTTGTGGAATCTTTCATGTATGCGGCAGTTGTCCGAACTGGCCCATGAGTATACGGCCATGGGGGTCCTCGGCCCAATCTAACAGATCGGGAGACGACGTGGTGAGTACCCCCTAGTCTAGGACACCGTTAGGTGGGCTCTTGCCACTCCTTATTCCATAATGCATCAAATCTTTACCCCAAAACTTGAAAACTTCACAACACAAAACTCAACAGAAAATCTCATGAGCTCTGTTAGTACAAGAAAACAAATAACCACCTTAAGGTACTGTAATGAACTCATTATTTATTTATATTGGTGTTAAACCTACTGTATTAAAACTTCTCTATGGTTCATACCCCCCGATACTAGCCATGGTTTCATCAAAATAAGCAAACAACACACGAAAAACAGAATCTGTCAAAAACGGAACAGTCTGTAGTAATCTATAGGTTTCGAATACTTCCGTAACTCCAAAAATTCTACAAAATTAGGAAAACCAGGGTAATTTGTATATTAATATACTGCAGTTGTAATTGGTATTTTATCGCTCTCTGGTAAAAAATTAAAATTATTCTCATGAGCTCATACTTTCTGTTTTTTAGCAAGATCAAACAACAATCATCCAAGAAGATCCTAAAGGCTTTACTTGGCATAAACACTAATTTAAACATAAAAACACAATCATAACATAGTATAGATGATTTATTTATTACTAAACAGGAACAAAAAGCAAGGAACAAAAATGAAATTGGGTTGCCTCCCAACTAGCGCTATCGTTTAACACCCCTAGCTAGGCATAAAAACAAGAATAGATCTAGGTATTGTCATCTTTGGTAAGTAATTCTTCAATTGAACACGTATAACCCTTAGGAGTTTCCTTCTTTTTATTAATGATCAAACTCCTCGGTAAGAAATCAAGAAATTTATTTGTAGCAAAAGGTTCCTTAATGATAGTGAAAAAGTTGGGGTGAACACTTATTGATTTGAGACCCGCATTTTCCTTACTAGAAGATTCACCCTTATTTTTAGGAACATACATAAACTTGGCAACTTTGGTAGTAGGAGGGTTTCAAGTGTTTCTTACGGCAGAAAAGACAGACCCTAAGTTGGTAATAATATCCTCAAGTTTATCAATTTCTAGTAGAATCTTGATCTATCTTTTCATTAACTATGGGTTCTTTCTCTCGAAAAAACTTCAGAGTAACTCCTACCTTACACCCATATTGAGTAATTTGATTGTGGATCTTTTATCCAAATTCTCAATCAACTCCATCACGTGTTCCAAAGTTAAAATAGTTCCATTAACCAAATGAGGTGGTGGGCCAAACAAATCTGTCATAGCATTATAAGAATCAAAAGTGTGGCTACCCAAGAAATTTCCTCCGGTAATGGTATCAAGAATATATCTGTTCCAAGGAGTGGTACCTACATAAAAATTGCGAAGAAGAACGAAAGTAGATTGCTTCCTAGTGGATCTATTCTGAGCATTGCAAATTTTATACCAAGAATCTTTTAGATTTTCTCCCTCCCTTTGTTTAAAATTAAGAACTTCAGGATCGGGACTACTAACAATGATAGAAGGACTAGCCATAACAGAAAAATAAATGATCTAACACACGGACACACAAGAAGCAAGCAAAAAGAGACGAATGAAAAAGGGTGAATAAAACGACAAAGGTGAAGTGGGGGAGAGGAAAACGAGAGGCAAATGGCAAATAATGTAATGCGAGGGATAAGAGTTTGTGATGGGTACTTGGTATGTCTTGACTTGTATGTAGATCTCCCTGGCAACAGCGCCAGAAATTCTTCTTGCTACCTCTTGAGCATGCGTTGGTTTTCCCTTGAAGAGGAAAGGGTGATGCAGCAAAGTAGCGTATGTATTTCCCTCAGTTTTTGAGGACCAAGGTATCAATCCAGTAGGAGACTACATGCAAATCACCTAGTACCTGCACAAAAAAATAAGAACCTTGCAACCAATGCGATAAAGGGGTTGTCAATCCCTTCACGGCCACTTGCAAACGTGAGATCTGATAAATATAATAAGATAAATATTTTTCGTATTTTTGTGGTATAGATTGGAAAATAAAGACTGCAAAATAAATAGTAAACTAGAATTGTAGATTGGAAACTTATATGATGTAAAGTAGACCCGGGGGCCATAGGTTTCACTCGTGGCTTCTCTCAAGATAGCATGTATTATGGTGGGTGAACAAATTATTGCCGAGCAATTGATAGAAAAGCGCATAGTTATGATGATATCTAAGGCAATGATGATGAATATAGGCATCACGTCCATGTCAAGTAGACCGAAACGATTTTGCATCTACTACTATTACTCCACACATCGACCGCTATCCAGCATGCATCTAGAGTATTAAGTTCATAAGAACGGAGTAACGCATTAGGCAAGATGACATGATGTAGAGGGATAAACTCAAGCAATATGATATAAATCCCATCTTTTTATCCTCGATGGCAACAATACAATACGTGTCGTTTCCCTTTCTGTCACTGGGATCGAGCACCACAAGATTGAACCCAAAGCTAAGCACTTCTACCATTACAAGAAAGATCAATCTAGTAGGCCAAACTAAACCGATAATTCGAAGAGACTTGCAAAGATATCAAATCATGCATATAAGAATTCAGAGAAGAATCAAATAATATTCATAGATAATCAAGTTCATAAACCCACAATTCATCGGATCTTGGCAAACACACCGCAAAAAGAGTTACATCGAATATATCTCCAAGAAGATCGAGGAGAACTTTGTATTGAGATCCAAAGAGAGAGAAGAAGCCATCTAGCTAATAACTATGGACCCGAAGGTCTGTGGTAAACTACTCACACATCATCGGAGAGGCTATGGGGTTGATGTAGAAGCCCTCCGTGATCGAATCCCCCTCCGGCAGATCGCCTGAAAAGGCCCCAAGATGGGATCTCACGGGTACAGAAGGTTGCGGCGGTGGAAAAGCTGTTTCGTTGCTCTCCCCGAAGGTTTCAGGGTATAAGAGTATATATAGGCAAAAGAAGTAGGTTGGTGAAGCTGCGAGGGGCCCACAAGGGTGGGGGGCGCGCCCTCCTGCCTCGTGGCTTCCTCGCTGCTTCCTTGACGTCCACTCCAAGTCTCCTGGATTGCGTTTGTTCCAAAAACGATCCTTGCAAAGGTTTCATTCTGTTTGGATTCCGGTTGATATTCATTTTCTGCAAACACTAAAATAAGCAAAAAAAACAGCAATTTGCACTGGGCTTTCGGTTAATAGGTTAGTCCCAAAAATAATATAAGAAGGTATAATAAAGCCCATTAAACATCCAAAATAGATAATATAATATCATGGAACAATCAAAAATTATAGATATGTTGGAGACGTATCAATAACCAATAGCGGAACCTGGATGTTCATATTGGCTCCCACATATTGTACGAAGATCTTTATCGGTCAAACCGCATAACGATATACGTTGTTTCCTTTGTCATCGGTATGTTACTTGCCCGAGATTCGATCGTCGGTATCTCAATACCGACTTCAATCTCGTTACCAGCAAGTCTCTTTACTCGTTCCATAATGCATCATCCCGCAACTAACTTATTAGTCACATTGCTTGCAAGGCTTATAGTGATGTGCATTACTGAGAGGGCCCATAGATACCTCTTCGACAAACACCATCGGAGACACCTGTAGAGCGTCTTTATAATCACCCAGTTACGTTGTGAAGTTTGATAGCACACTAAGTGTTCCTACAGTATTCGGGAGTTGCATAATCTCATAGTCATAGGAACATGTATAAGTTATGGAGAAAGCAATAGCAATAAACTAAATGATCATAGTGCTAAGCTAATGGATGGGTCAAGTCAATCACATCATTCCCTAATGATGTGATCCCTTTCATCAAATGACAACTCATGTCTATGTCTAGGAAACTTAACCATCTTTGATTAACGAGCTAGTCAAGCAGGGGCATACTAGTGACACTCTGCTTGTCTATGTATTCACACATGTACTAAGTTTCCGGTTAATACAATTCTAGCATGAATAATAAACATTTATCATGATATAAGGAAATATAAATAACAACTTTGTTATTGCCTCTAGGGCATATTTCCTTTAACATCAGGTCTGGTACACAGCATTGCATACATGATAGAACCTATGGCTGAAGCATAGGGAATGACTTTCATTTTCTCTCTATCTTCTCGAGTGGTCGGCCATTGAGTCTGACTCAACTTCACACCTTGTAACACAAGCAATAACCCTTTCTTTGCTTGATCCATTTTGAACTTCTTCAAAACTTTATCAAGGTATGTGCTTTGTGAAAGTCCAATTAAGCATCTAGATCTATCTCTATAGATCTTGATGCCCAATATATAAGCAGCTTCACCGAGGTCTTTCATTGAAAAGTTCTTATTCAAGTATCCTTTTATGCTATTCAGAAATTCAATATCATTTCCAATCAACAATATGTCATCCACATATAATATCAGAAATGCTACAGAGCTTCCACTCACTTTCTTGTAAATACAGGCTTCTCCAAAAGTCTATATAAAACCATATGCTTTGATCACACTATCAAAGCTATATTCCAGCTCCGAGAGGCTTGCACCAGTCCATAAATGGATCGCTGGAGCTTGCACACTTTGTTAGCATCTTTTGGATCGACAAAACCTTCTGGTTCCATCATATACAACTCTTCTTTAAGATATCCATTAAGGAATGCAGTTTTGACATCCATTTGCCAAATTTCATAATCATAAAATGCGGTATTGCTAACATGATTTGGATGGACTTAAGCATCGCTACGGGTGAGAAGGTCTCATCATAGTCAACTCCTTGAACTTGTTGAAAACCTTTCACAACAAGTCGAGCTTTGTAGACAGTAACATTACCGTCAGCGTCAGTCTTCTTCTTGAAGATCCATTTATTCTCTGTGGCTTGCCGATCATCGGGCAAGTCAACCAAAGTCCACACTTTGTTCTCATACATGGATCCCATCTCAAATTTCATGGCCTCAAGCCATTTTGCAGAATCTGGGCTTATCATCGCTTCCTCAAAGTTTGTAGGTTCATCATGGTCAACTAACATGACCTCCAGAACAGGATTACCGTACCACTCTGGTGCAGATCTTACTCTGGTTGACCTACGAGGTTCGATAGTAACTTGATCAGAAGTCTCATGATCATCATCGTTAGCTTCCTTACTAATTGGTGTAGGAATCACTGGAACTGATTTCTGTGATGAACTAATTTCCAATAATAGAGCAGGTAAAATTACCTCATCAAGTTCTAGTTTCCTCCCACTCACTTCTTTCGAGTGAAACTCCTTCTCTAGAAAGGATTCATTCTTAGCAATGAATATCTTGCCTTCGGATCTGTGATAGAAGTGTACCCAACAACATCCTTTGGGTATCCTATGAAGACACATTTCTCCGATTTGGGTTCGAGCTTATCAGGTTGAAACTTTTTCACATAAGCATCGCAGCCCCAAACTTTAAGAAACGACAACTTGGGTTTCTTGCCAAACCACAGTTCATATGGTGTCGTCTCAACAGATTTCGATGGTGCCCTATTTAACGTGAATGCAGTCGTCTCTAAAGCATAACCCCAAAACGATAGCGGTAAATCGGTAAGAGACATCATAGACCGCACCATATCTAATAAAGTGCGGTTACGACGTTCGGACACACCATTACACTGTGGTGTTCCAGGTGGCGTGAGTTGCGAAACTATTCCGCATTGTTTCAAATGAAGACCAAACTCGTAACTCAAATATTCACCTCCACGATCGGATCGTAGAAACTTAATTTTCTTGTTACGATGATTTTCCACTTCACTCTGAAATTCTTTGAACTTTTCAAAGGTTTCAGACTTATGTTTCATCAAGTAGATATACCCATATCTGCTCAAATCATCTTTGAAGGTTAGAAAATAACTATACCCGCTACGAGCATCAACACTCATTGGACCGCATACATCAGTATGTATTATTTCCAATAAGTTTGTTGCTCGTTCCATTGTTCCGGAGAACGGAGTCTTAGTCAACTTGCCCATGAGGCATGGTTCGCAAGCATCAAGTGATTCATGATCAAGTGATTCCAAAAGCCCATCAACATGGAGTTTCTTCATGCGCTTTACACCAATATGATCTAAACGGCAGTGCCACAAATAAGTTGCACTATCATTATTAAACTTATATCTTTTGGCTTCAATACTATGAATATGTGTATCACTACTATCAAGATTTAGTAAAAATAGACCACTCATCAAGGGTGCATGACCATAAAAGATATTACTCATATAAATAGAACAGCCATTATTCTTTGATTGAAATGAATAACCGCCTCGCATAAAACAAGATTCAGATATAATATTCATGCTTAACGCTGGCACCAAGTAACAATTATTCAGGTCTAAAACTAATCCCGAAGGTAGATGTAGAGGTAGCGTGCCGACGGCGATCACATCGACTTTGGAACCATTTCCCACGCGCACACTATTAGGAAAAAGCTTACCAGTAGCATTGGTTTTTTGCTACGAGTAGCGTAGGTACATGCGCTACTGTTACGCTGCTACAACTATTTTTTAGCAGTATTGCTTGTTTTGCCCAGCGCTACTGGTAAATGATGATAGCAATAGCGCTTGTTTTTTTGCCAATGCTACTTGTAAATGATGATAGTACTAGCGCGTCCATGATGCACCCACGCTACTAGCAACGAATTAGGATTTAAAAATAATATAAAAATCTACCTATTCCTGTTTAGACATACATTTCATAGTACTCACATACATGCATTTCATAATACATACATTTTATGCATACAGTCAATCATACATATCTGATATAGATAATTAATACATATATATACACAATATACGCCACGCCTATAGGTCATCGGCGTCGGCGCCTCCACAAGCCCGTGTTTGATGGTGTTGATGTCATCGTCATCGCCGCCGCTGCAGCATCGTGAGGATGTCATCTTTGTCACCGCCGCAGCCCCATGTCGATATCGACGTCATCGTCATCGTCGCCGCCGTAGCCCCGTGTCGATGTCGATATTGTTGTCGTCACCACCGCTGCCGCAGCCCCATGTCGATGTCGTCATCGCTGCCGCAACCCCATGTCAATATCATCGTCGTCGTCACCGCCGTACCTTCAAGTCCATGTGTTCCCTACTAGGAACTCACAAATTCTAGAATTAAACAATGAAGCAAGACCACTACTAGGAACTCACAAAGAGCCTGGAGCAGAGCACTAAGTAACAATAGTAGAAAAAAGCATATAGCAGCAGCATAGTATATATGAATTACAAGCAGTACCAAACAGACCAATCCTAGAAATTGGGGAAAACCCAACTTAAGAAGGATACAATTCTAGGCATGACCACAAGTGAAAGGAGATAAGGAATTCCAAGGCAGTACGAAATCTTATTATAGATTCTGAATACAAGCTTTTGAGGCAAATTGCAACAAGCAAACACTGTGCACCAAGTAAAAATAATTCCCAGGTCATTCGCAAGCAAGCAAGAAGGCATCGGCAACAACAGATGTATTACCAACATTGTACCCTTTACTGTCAGGTCATTTCAATTTAACTCTTGGTTGAAGATGTATTATTGTTGTAGTACTAGTAATCATCAGCAGTAACAACACTTGGTGTGTCAATATATAAGCATCAGAACCAACAATGATCTATCTAGCTACACAATGGTACTAGTATTACGGTCTATTTGACTAGCAGAAAAACAGAGTTGGTCTAAAACAGAACAGAGGGGAGTTTGTAGGTACCTGGGTTATAGGTAACCAGTTTGATCCTAAGAAGTTAAGAGGAGAGGAACTCCATGGGAAGCATCATGTTTATAATGACACTACCTGCACCAACTTTTCCCATGCTCTTTGGATGACTGATGAAGCACAAAGTTCTACCACAACACGACGCTCTCAAACAATTTCTGCAAAATATATTTGTTTAATCAGCAGGATCATCAGTGTTAGGTATCTCAAAGAATTTTTTAATGGTTTGAAATGACAATAATATGTAAACGTAAACTACTGGCGAATTTGACCCCATTGTAAAATTGACGGAGATGTCAGAAAGACACAATGTACATATAAATTTGTTTAATATTATATATGCTACTCTTTATAGTAGCAATGGTAGACACTTCTATAGGTGGATCATGCATATCACTAAAATAATAAAGCACATCATTCTGATAAGTAAAACTGAATGCATGACTATATAATATGCTCAATTTGGAGCATCGTTCCTTTTGTGATTTTCTCAAAATACCAAGGATTGTACATAGGATACTAACATTGGGGAGCCAAATACATCATTGGGTCTAACAAAAAGAGCTAGAAAATACGGAAAACTTGATGTTTCAGTGACTGGTACCGGCAAATATTATGAGTTCTTAGCTTATTACCTTTTTGTGCAATGGAGGCCAGATATTGGATCCCCTAGCAATGTTGAACTAAAAGCAAGCCTGCAAAAAAAGACACAAACATGGATAAATATTTCTAGACTTGTAGTAATATAAATCAGAACATCCCACTATTATTGCAAACCATGGAAGCACGACATCCTCTGACTTCAAGATTGCATTCCCATCTGTGACTAATTCCAGCAGCAAACATTGCAAACAGGGAAGATCACAGAATCTGAATTCATCCAATGAAAAGGATACAAATCAATAGAGTGTGGTGTTATGAGAACATGGCCTCTGCCAACAGTCACAGATTAACAAAAAAACCCACCAACAACAAAATCAGAGCATCACATTTTAGACTAGGCGTAACTAGGACCAGACCATAAGCTATACACTGCAGACAGTAAGCAGGCTGCGGTTGCCAACCGATCCATGGATACAACCAAAAATGGATGCCAAGATGGCAAGATGAAAATCACACGCGCCACTGCATCCGACTGAGCAAACCACCACCTCGCATCGAATCTAGCATCTGACTGAAGAAACCACCTCTGCCACACGAGAGGTGTCCGTCAGAAACCCTGCGCTCTGCTGCGCAGAAACCCCACCCCATGCACCACGGGCGGAACCAGACCAGATCGAACGCGCAATCGAAGCCAGCCAAGCCACTGCTATGCACGCACGCACGAGCGAGTGCAGCACCCCCTACCGCTACCAGATCGAGTCGAACTGGAGCACAATGTACAGATCAGGGAGACAGGGGATGGGCGCGTGTGTGCATACCTCAACGGTGGGGTTGCCGCGGCGGCTATTTGGTCGGGTCCTCAGGGTCGACGGCCTCCGCCGCCTGGCTAAGCGAGACCGAGGTCGAATCCTTGTCCTCCACCATGGCGTGTCCGCTCCCTCTCTCTAAGGTGGGACGGGATGGGGGAGGCGAGGTCGCGGAAGCGGCACGCGGTGGCGGGGGTGCGGGAGGAGGGGGAGGAGGCTCCTATCCCTTTGTGTGCTAGTATGGGTTGGGAGAGGAGAGGAGGTGGAAGGAGGCCCGCGATGGAGGGGATCTGGATCGGGGGTGGATGGAGTGCATGGAGTGGACGATTGGTGGCATAGCAGCAGCACGGTGTGTCCCACCTGCGCTACATCTATCCATCTAGTAGTAGCGTAGATTTTATACACCACGCTATTACTATTGTCTGTTGAGGAGGTATGGTGAAAATCATTTAGTAGCAGCGCAGGTTTTTTGTGCCCGTGCTACTACTATGTCGTACCAGTAGCGCGTTTGTTCTACCGTGCTACTACTAAGTAGTAATAGCGCGGGCCAAATAACCCAGGCTACTACTAAATGTCTATCTATAGGGGTTTTCCTAGTAGTGGCATCGTCACCTCGTACTTAGCCAATCTTCGCTTAATCTGTAGCCCCTGTTTCGAGTTGCAAATATTAGGAACAGAACCAGTATCAAATACCCAGGTGCTACTGCGAGCACTAGTAAGGTACACATCAATAACATGTATATTAAATATACCTTTCACTTTGCCATCCTTCTTATCCGCCAAATACTTGGGGTAGTTTCGCTTCCAGTGACCAGTCCCTGATACATCTCCAATGTATCTATACTTTTTGATTGCTCCATGCTATATTATCTACTGTTTTGAATGTTTATGGGCTTTATTATACACTTTTATATCATTTTTGTGACTAACCTATTAACCCAGAGACCAGTGCCACTTTCTGTTTTTACCCTATTTTAGGGTTTCAAAGAAAAGGAAAATCAAACGGAGTCCAATTGACCTGAAATTTCACGAAACTCATTTTTGGAAGGAAAGAAGCCCAGAAGACTTGGAGTGCACGTCTGGGGATCTGCGAGGAGGTCACGAGGCAGGGGGGTGCGCCCACCCCCTAGGAGCGCCCTCCACCCTCGTGAGCCCCTCGTGGCCCCCCTGACGTACTTCTTCCGCCTATATATCTCCATATACCCTAAAAAACATCCAAGAGCACAATAGATCGGGAGTTCCACCGCCAGAAGCCTACGTAGCCACCGAAAGCCAATCTAGACCCGTTTCGGCACCCTGCCGGATGGGGCAATCCCTCTCCGGTGGCCATCTTCATCATCCCGGTGCTCTCCATGACGAGGAGGGAGTAGTTCTCCCTCGGGGCTGAGGGTATGTACCAGTAGCTATGTGTTTGATCTCTATCTCTCTCTCGTGTTCTTGAGGTGATATGATCTTGATGTATCGCGAGCTTTGCTATTATATTTGGATCCTATGATGTTTCTTCCCCCCTCTACTCTCTTGTAATGGATTGAGTTTCCCCTTCGAAGTTATCTTATCGGAATGAGTCTTTAAAGATTTGAGAACACTTGATGTATGTCTTACCGTGGATATCTGTGGTGACAATGGGATATCACGTGATTCACTTGATGTATGTTTTGGTGATCAACTTGCGGGTTTCGCCCATGAACCTATGCATAGGGGTTGGCACACGTTTTCGTCGTAATTCTCCGGTTGAACTTTGGGGCACTCTTTGAGGTCCTATGTGTTGGTTGAATAGATGAATCTGAGATTTTGTGATGCATATCGTATAATCATACCCACGGATACTTGAGGTGACATTGGAGTATCTAGGTGACATTAGGGTTTTGGTTGATTTGTGTCTTAAGGTGTTATTCTAGTACGAACTCTAGGGCTGTTTGTGACACTTATAGGAATAGCCCAACAGATTGATTGGAAAGAATAACTTTGAGGTGGTTTCGTACCCTACCATAATCTCTTTGTTTGTTCTCCGCTATTAGTGACTCTGGAGTTACTCTTTGTTGCATGTTGAGGGATAGTTATGTGATCCAATTATGTTATTATTGTTGAGGGACCTTACACTAGTGAAAGTATGAACCCTAGGCCTTATTTCCACACATTGCAATACCATTTACGCTCACTTTTATCATTAGTTACCTTGCTGTTTTATATTTTCAGATTACAAAAACTATTACCTACTATCCATATTGCACTTGTATCACCATCTCTTCGCCGAACTAGTGCACCTATACAATTTACCATTGTATTGGGTGTGTTGGGGACACAAGAGACTCTTTGTTATTTGGTTGCAGGGTTTCTTGAGAGAGAGACCATCTTCATCCTACGCCTCCCACGGATTGATAAACCTTAGGTCATCCACTTGAGGGAAATTTGCTACTGTCCTACAAACCTCTGCACTTGGAGTCCGAACAACGTCTACAAGAAGAAGGTTGTGTAGTAGACATCAAGCTCTTTTCTGGCGCCGTTGCTGGGGAGGTGAGTGCTTGAAGGTATATCTTTAGATCTTGCAATCGAGTCTTTTAGTTTCTTGTTTTATCACTAGTTTAGTTTATAAAAGAAAACTACAAAAAATGGAATTGAGTTTGTCTCATACGCTTCATCTTTTTAATATCTTTCGTGAGTATGATGGAAAGGATAATTGTGCTCAAGTGCTAGAAGAAGAGATCTCTAAAATGTTTGTCACTAAATATTTGAATGATGAGCATGATTCCAATGTTGTTAGTATGAGTTCTTTGAATATCCATGATGCTAATGATGATTGCACTAGTTATGATGAAAATGCCTCCTATAAACATGTCAATTTTTGTGGAGTAGACTAGGTTTGCAAGTACACACCAAATAGGGAAGATAGATATTGCAAGAGGCATAAGTACTTAGAAACCAAATTGTTGCAAGAAGAGCTAGATGAATGTGCTGAAAATTTATCTTTTCTTAGCCCTACTTGTGAACTTTGCAATGAACGTGATCATTTTAGTACCCAACGCAAATTATTTCACGAGCGTATCGTGTCCAAAAATTGTGATGACTTGATTTCCCTTGCACATCATAATGAACTTAGTTTGCTCTTGGGTTATGAAGAAATTAAACGTAGAACTAAGGATATTCCAAAATTTGCCCTTGATAAAGTTCTTCATTTTTATCTAGAGGAAATTTATATGTATTGCACGGTGAATTGCATTGAAAATCCTTATATTGCCAATTACATAAAGAAAAGAAAACAAATAGAAGATGAAGAGAATGCTAACAAAAGGGAAGAGACTTCCCAATATTCTCCTATTATTTCTTATGATGAATCAGGTAACGAAGAGGAGCCCTCTATTCAACCAATCTTATTAATAAGGAGCTCCAAAAAGAGGATTGAACCCACACATGATGTGGTGAAGAAGAAGACAAGAAAAAGGTATCTCTCCCAAATAAAGTTGCTCCTATTATTGTTGTGCCTCATGAAAATGATACACTTGATGATGATCTCGTTATGCCTATTGCTTGTTGTGATGATTATCATTGGGAATATAATGATACTTCTTATGATCTTGAAAATCTTTTTGGCACTTGCTTGGAAGAATATGATAATTGCTATACTATTGGTGCTATTCATACAATTAATGATGAGAGTGATTATGCTTATGATATGAAAAGGCCCAAGCTTGGGGATGCTATGTTTTATGAAGATGATGTTTTTGAGAATATATTTTCTGCAATTAATGTTTGTCCCAAGCTTGGGGATGCTATGTTTATTAATGATGATATTTTTAGTCTTCCAAGTTTTGATATGCAAAGTTGTTATGATAAGAACAAAGTTGCTACTTATGATGATTATTGTGATGAAACTTATGCTATAAATAGTTGTGATGATTATATTTATAAAACTTGTCATGATTATGAGTACCCTTTCTCTAAACATTACTCTTTTAATGTGGAAACAATTTATAGTATTCAAGTCTCTTATGATACTCCCACTAATCCGACTGAGAAGAAATTTGCTTATGTGGAGAGTAATAAAATTTCTATGCTTGTAGATCATGAAAAGAATGCTTTAGGTGCTAGTTATATTGTTGAATTCATTCATGATGCTACTGAATATTATTATGGGGGAGGAATATATGCTTGTAGGAATGGCAATAATATCAAGTTTCCTCCCTATGCGCTTAAAGTTTTGAAGTTATGCTTGTTTTGCCCTCCTATGCTAGTTGATTATTGTTCCCACAAGTTCTTTGCTCACAAAATCCCTATGCATAGGAAGTATGTTAGACTTAAATGTGATAGTCATATTCTTCATGATGCTCTCTTTATGTTTCAATTCTTATCTCTTATGTGAGCACGTTGAAATCATCATGCCTAGCTAGGGGCATTAAACGATAGCGCTTGTTGGGAGGCAGCCCAACTTTATTTTTATTCCTTGATTTTTGTTCCTGTTTAGTAATAAATAATTCATCTATCCTTTGTTTAGATGTGGTTTTATGCTTTTAATTAGTGTTTGTGCCAAGTAGAACCTTTGGGAAGACTTGGGGAAAGTCTTGTTGATCATGCTGTAAAAAACAGAAACTTTAGCGCTCATGAGAACTGCTGCCATTTTTATTTGGAGAGTTCTATTAAGTTAATTATTTTTGCAGATGATTAATAGATAAATTCCTCAGGTCCAGAAATTTATTTGAGAATTTTATGAGTTCCAGAAGTATACTTTTGATCCAGATTACTACATACTATTCTGTTTTTGACAGATTCTGTTTTCATTGTGTTGTTTGCTTATTTTGATGAATCTATGGCTAGTAAAATAGTTTATAAACCATAGAGAAGTTGGAATACAGTAGTTTAAACACCAATATATATAAATAATGAGTTCATTACACTACCTTGAAGTGGTGATTTATTTTCTTATAGTAACGGAGCTTACGAGTTTTCTGTTAAGTTTTGTGTTGTGAAGTTTTCAAGTTTTGGGTAAGGATTCGATGGACTATGGAACAAGGAGTGGTAAGAGCCTAAGATTGGGGATGCCCAAAGCACCTCAAGGTAATATTCAAGGACAACCAAGAGCCTAAGCTTGGGGATGCCCCGGAAGGCATCCCCTCTTTCGTCTTCGTTCATCGGTAACTTTACTTGGAGCTATATTTTTATTTACCACATGATATGTGTTTTGCTTGGAGCGTCAATTTATTTTGTTAGGATTTGCTTGCTGTTATTTACAAAAATATTTTGCATCTTTTGTTTCAATAAAATTGGCATTGATAGCCTTTACTATGCCTATGTTACAAGTATACATGTTGTTGTTTGAAAACAGAAAGTTTACCGTTGTTGCAATAATTCCCTAGAAAAGTCAGAATGTGATAAAATGTTGAAATCTTTTGCATATTAAGCTCTGATAAATTTACTACAGTGGGTATTTTCTTTCATAATTTATTTTGATCTAGGGAAGTATGGATGTTGCAGCATTCTTTACAGACTATCCTGTTTAGGTAGATTGCTGTTATGTTTGCATTGTTTGCATATGTTTGCTTCTTTAATGATTCTATTTGACGATAGGACTATTAAATATGCAGAGGCATTTAGTATTAAATGTTGAATAATAATTTTATTGATTTGCTACAGTAGAGTATGATAAGGTTTTTGCAATGGTTTATACTAACTTATCTCACGAGTCCTTGTTGAGTTTTGCGTGGATGAAGCTTTTGAGATTTAGGGAGACCATGATATGAGAGGAATTAAGGAGACACAAAAGCTCAAGCTTGGGGATGCCCAAGGCACCCCAAGATAATATTTCAAGAAGTCTCAAGCGTCTAAGCTTGGGGATGCCCCGGTTGACATCCCACCTTTCTTCTTCAACAACTATCGGTTAGTTTCGGTTGATCCTAAGTTTTTGTTTCTTCACATGATGTTTGCCATTCTTAGAATGTAATTTTATTTTGCTTTGCTTGATGTTTGAATAGAATACCAAGATCTGAAATTATTAAATGTTAGAGAGTCTTCACATAGTTGCACAATTATTTGACTACTCATTGATCTTCACTTATATCTTTCGGAGTAGTTTGTCATTTGCTCTAGTGCTTCACTTATATATTTTAGAGCATGGTGGTAGTTTTATTTTGAAGAAATATATGAACTCTCATGCTTCACTTAGATTATTTTGAGAGTCTTAAATAGCATGGTAATTTGCTTAAAATCCTAATATGCTAGGTATTCAAGAATAATAAAATTCTCTTATGAGTGTGTTGAATACTAAGAGAAGTTTGATACTTGATGATTGTTTTGAGATATGAGGATGGTGATATTAGAGTCATGCTAGTTGAGTAGTTGTGAATTTGAGAAATACTTGTGTTGAAGTTTGTGATTCCCGTAGCATGCACGTATGGTGAACCGTTATGTGATGAAGTCGGAGCATGATTTATTTATTGATTGTCTTCCTTATGAGTGGCGGTCAGGGACGAGCGATGGTCTTTTCCTACCAATCTACCCCCCTAGGAGCATGCGTGTAATACTTTGCTTTGATAACTTGTAGATTTTTGCAATAAGTATATGAGTTCTTTATGACTAATGTTGAGTCCATGGATTATATGCACTCTCACCCTTCCACCCTTGCTAGCCTCTCTAGTACCGCACACCTTTCGCCGGTATCATACACCCACCATATACCTTCCTCAAAACAGCCGCCATTCCGAGATATATTGCCATGCAACTTTCCACTGTTTCGTTTATTATGACACGCTTCATCATTTTCATATTGCTTAGCATGACCATGTAGTTGACATTGTATTTGTGGCAAAGCCACCGTTCATAATTCTTTCATACATGTCACTCATGTATCATTGCACATCCCGGTACACCGCCGGAGGCATTCATATAGAGTCATATCTTGTTCTAAGTATCGAGTTGTAATTCTTGAGTTGTAAGTAAATAAAAGTGTGATGATCATCATTATTAGAGCATTTTCCCAGTGAGGAAAGGATGATGGAGACTATGATTCCCCCATAAGTCGGGATGAGACTCCGGACGCAAATAAATAAATAAAAGAGGCCAAAGAAGCCCAAATAAAAAAGAAGAAAAGAGGCCATAAAAAAGAGAGAAGTCCCAAATAAAAAAATAAAAAAATGAGAGAAAAAGAGAGAAGGGACAATGCTACTATCCTTTTACCACACTTGTGCTTCAAAGTAGCACCATGATCTTCATGATAGAGAGTCTCCTATGATGTTACTTTCATATACTAGTGGGAATCTTTTATTGTAGAACTTGGCTTGTATATTCCAATGATGGGCTTCCTCAAAATGTCCTAGGTCTTCGTGAGCAAGCGAGTTGGATGCACACCCACTAGTTTCTTTTGTTGAGCTTTCATACATTTATAGCTCTAGTGCATCCGTTGCATGGCAATCCCTACTCACTCACATTGATATCTATTGATGGGCATCTCCATAGCCCGTTGATACGCCTAGTTGATGTGAGACTATCTTCCCCCTTTTTGTCTTCTCCACAACCACCACTCTATTCCACCTATAGTGCTATATCCATGGCTAAGGCTCATGTATTGCGTGAAAATTGAAAAAGTTTGAGAACATCAAAAGTATGAAACAATTGCTTGGCTTGTCATCGGGGTTGTGCATGATTT
The DNA here is from genome assembly GCF_002162155.2 of Triticum dicoccoides. NCBI lineage: Eukaryota > Viridiplantae > Streptophyta > Magnoliopsida > Poales > Poaceae > Triticum > Triticum dicoccoides. The sequence goes on along the minus strand of NC_041386.1, from coordinate 13,588,498 downwards.
AAATATTTTGTGTGGTGAAGATAGAGCATAGCCAGACTATATGATTTTGTAGGGATAGCTTTCTTTGGCCATGTTATTTTGAGAAGACATAATTGCTTAGTTAGTATGATTGAATTATTATTGTTTTTATGTCAATATTAAACTTTTGTATTGAATCTTATGGATCTGAATATTCATACCACAATTAAGAAGAATCACATTGAAATTATGCCAAGTAGCACTCCGCATCAAAAATTCTGTTTTATCATTTACCTACTCGAGGACGAGCAAGAATTAAGCTTGGGGATGCTGATACGTCTCCAACGTATCTATAATTTTTGATTGCTCCATGCTATATTATCTACTGTTTTGAATGTTTATGGGCTTTATTATACACTTTTATATCATTTTTGGGACTAACCTATTAACCCAGAGCCCAGTGCCACTTTCTGTTTTTACCCTGTTTTAGGGTTTTGAAGAAAAGGAAAATCACACGGAGTCCAATTGACCTGAAATTTCACGGAACTCACTTTTGGAAGGAAAGAAGCCGAGAAGACTTGGAGTGCACGTCGGGGGATCTACGAGGAGGTCATGAGGCAGGGGGCGTGCCCACCCCCCTGGGCACGCCCTCCACCCTCGTGAGCCCCTCGTGGCCCCCCTGACGTACTTCTTCTGCCTATATATCTCCATATACCCTAAAAAAACATCCGAGAGCACAATAGATCGGGAGTTCCACCGCCAGAAGCCTCCGTAGCCACCGAAAGCCAATCTAGACCCGTTCCGGCACCCTGCCGAAGGGGGCAATCCCTCTCCGGTGGCCATCTTCATCATCCCGGTGCTCTCGATGACAAGGAGGGAGTAGTTCTCCCTCGGGGCTGAGGGTATGTACCAGTAGCTATGTGTTTGATCTCTCTCTCTCTCTCTCGTGTTCTTGAGGTGATACGATCTTGATGTATCGCGAGCTTTGCTATTATATTTGGATCCTATGATGTTTCTTCCCCCCTCTACTCTCTTGTAATGGATTGAGTTTCCCCTTCGAAGTTATCTTATCGGAATGAGTCTTTAAAGATTTGAGAACACTTGATGTATGTCTTACCGTGGATATCTGTGGTGACAATGGGATATCACGTGATTCACTTGATGTATGTTTTGGTGATCAACTTGCGGGTTTCGCCCATGAACCTATGCATAGGGGTTGGCACACGTTTTCGTCGCGATTCTCCGGTAGAACTTTGGGGCACTCTTTGAGGTCCTATGTGTTGGTTGAATAGATGAATCTGAGATTGTGTGATGCATATCGTATAATCATACCCACGGATACTTGAGGTGACATTGGAGTATCTAGGTGACATTAGGGTTTTGGTTGATTTGTGTCTTAAGGTGTTATTCTAGTACGAACTCTAGGACTGTTTGTGACACTTATAGGAATAGCCCAACGGATTGATTGGAAAGAATAACTTTGAGGTGGTTTCGTACCCTACCATAATCTCTTCGTTTGTTCTCCGCTATTAGTGACTTTGGAGTGACTCTTTGTTGCATGTTGAGGGATAGTTATGTGATCCAATTATGTTATTATTATTGAGGGAACTTACACTAGCGAAAGTATGAATCCTAGGCCTTATTTCCACACATTGCAATACCATTTACGCTCACTTTTATCATTAGTTACCTTGCTGTTTTTATATTTTCAGCTTAGAAAAACTATTATCTACTATCCATATTGCACTTCTATCACCATCTCTTCGCCGAACTAGTGCACCTATACAATTTACCATTGTATTGGGTGTGTTGGGGACACAAGAGACTCTTTGTTATTTGGTTGCTGGGTTGCTTGAGAGAGACCATCTTCATCCTACGCCTCCCACGGATTGATAAACCTTAGGTCATCCACTTGACGGAAATTTGCTACTGTCCTACAAACCTCTGCACTTGGAGGCGAACAACGTCTACAAGAAGAAGGTTGTGTAGTAGACATCAGTCCCTTTGCAGTAGAAGCACTCAGTCTCAGGCTTAGGTCCAGACTTGGGCTTCTTCACTTGAGCAGCAACTTGCTTGCCGTTCTTCTTGAAGTTCCCCTTCTTCCCTTTGCCCTTCTTCTTGAAACTGGTGGTCTTGTTGACCATCAACACTTGATGCTCCTTCTTGATTTCTACCTCCGCAGCCTTTAGCATCACGAAGAGCTCGGGAATTGTCTTATCCCTCCCTTCTATATTATAGTTCATCATGAAGCTTTTGTAGCTTGGTGGAAGTGATTGAAGAACTCTGTCAATAACACTATCAACCGGAAGATTAACTCCCAGCTGAGTCAAGTGATTGTGGTACCCAGACATTCTGAGTATGTGTTCACTGACAGAACTATTCTCCTCCATTTTGTAGCTATAGAACTTATTGGAGACTTCACATCTCTCAATCCGGGAATTTGCTTGAAATATTAACTTCAACTCCTGGAAAATCTCATATGCTCTATGACGTTCAAAACATCGTTGAAGTCCTGGTTCTAAGCCGTAAAGCATGGCACCCTGAACTATCGAGTAGTCATCAACTTTGCTCTGCCAGGTGTTCATAACATCTGGAGTTGCTCCTGCAATGGGTTTAGCACCCAGTGGTGCTTCCAGGACGTAATTCTTCAGTGCAGCAATGAGGATAATCCTCAAGTTATGGACCCAGTCTGTGTAGTTGCTACCATCATCTTTCAACTTAGCTTTCTCTAGGAAGCCATTCAACGGAACAACAACACGGGCCATTTATCTACAACAACATAGACATGCAAAATACTATCAGGTACTAAGTTCGTGATAAATTTAAGTTCAATTAATCATATTACTTAAGTACTCCCACTTAGATAGACATCCCACTAATCATCTAAGTGATCACGTGATCCATATCAACTAAGCCATGTCCGATCATCACGTGAGATGGAGTAGTTTTCAACGGTGAACATCACTATGTTGATCATATCTACTATATGATTCACCCTGGACCTTTCGGTCTCAGTGTTCCGAGGCCATATCTGCATATGCTAGGCTCGCCAAGTTTAACCCGAGTATTCTGCTTGTGCAAAACTGGCTTGCACCCGTTGTATGTGAACGTAGGGCTTATCACACCCGATCATCACGTGGTGTCTCGGCACGACGAACTATAGCAACGGTGCATACTCAGGGAGGACACTTATACCTTGAAATTTAGTGAGGGATCATCTTATAATGCTACCGCCGTACTAAGCAAAATAAGATGCATAAAGGATAAACATAACATGCAATCAATATAAGTGATATGATATGGCCATCATCATCTTGTGCCTTTGATCTCCATCTCCAAAGAACCGTCATGATCACCATCGTCACCGGCTTGACACTTTGATCTCCATCATAGCATCATTTTCATCTCGCCAACTATTGCTTCTACGACTATTGCTACCGCTTATTGATAAAGTAAAGCAATTACATGGCGATTGCATTTCATACAATAAAGCGACAACCATATGGCTCCTGCCAGTTGCCGATAACTGTGTTACAAAACATGATCATCTCATACAACAATTTATATAATCAAATCATGACCATATCACATCACAACATGCCCTGCAAAAACAAGTTAGACATCCTCTACCTTGTTGTTGCAAGTTTTACGTGGCTGCTACGGGCTTAGCAAGAACCGTTCTTACCTACGCATCAAAAACCACAACGCAGTATAGTGATTGCTTTTTGATCTTCAGAAAGAACCCTGTTCATTGAATCCGATTCAACTAAAGTTGGAGAAACTGACACCCACCAGCCACCTATGTGCAAAGCACGTCGGCAGAACCAGTCTCATGAACGTGGTCATGTAATGTCGGTCCGGGCCGCTTCATCCAACAATACCGCTGAATCAACAAACAACTAGTGACAGCAAGCAATATGTATATACCCACGCCCACAACTCCTTTGTGTTCTACTCGTGCATATAACATCTACGCATAGAACTGGCTCGGATGCCACTGTTGGGGAACGCAGTATTTCAAAAAAATTCCTACGATCACGCAAGATCTATCTAGGAGATGCATAGCGATGATAGGGGAGAGTATGTTTACATACCCTCATAGACCGAAAGCGTAAGCGTTAAGAAACGCGGTTGATGTAGTCGAACGTCTTCGCGATCCAACCGATCAAGTACCGAACACACGGCACCTTCGCGATCTGCACACGTTCAGCTCGGTGACGTCCCTCGTAATCTTGATCCAGTTGAGGCCGAGGGAGAGTTTCGTTAGCACGACGGCGTGTTGATGGTGATGATGAAGTTACCGGCGTAGTGCTTCACCTAAGCACTACGATGATATGACCAAGGTGTGTATCTGTGGAGGGGGGCACCACACACGGCTAAAACAATTGTCAACTTGTGTGTATATGGGGTGCCCCCTCCCCCGTATATAAAGGAGGGGGCTGGCCGACCCTTCATGGTGCGCCCCAAGGGGGGATTCCTACTCCCACTAGGAGTAGGTTTCCCCCCTTTCCTAGTCCTAATAGGAGGGGTAAGGAAGGGCAAGAGGAGAGGAAGGAAAGGGGGGCCGGCCCCCCTCCCAATTCGGATTGGGCTTGGGGGGGGGGTGCGCCCCCACCTCTTGGCCGCCTCCTCTCTCTCCACTAAAGCCTATGTAGGCCCATTTAGCCCCCCGGGGGGTTCCGGTAATCCCCCGGTACTCCGGTATATGCCCGAACTCATCCAAAACCTTTCTGTTGTCCAAACATAACCTTCCAATATATCAATCTTCATGTCTCGACCATTTCAATACTCTTCATCATGTCCGTGATCACATCCGGGACTCCGGACTACTTTCTGTACATCTAAACACATAAACTCATAATACCGATCGTCATCGAATGTTAAGCGTGCGGACCCTACAGGTTTGAGAACTATGTAGACATGACCGAGACTCATCTCCGGTCAATAACCAATAGCGGAACCTAGATGCTCATATTGGTTCCTACATATTCTACGAAGATCTTTATCGGTCAAACCGCATAACAACATACGTTGTTCCCTTTGTCATCGGTATGTTACTTGCCCGAGATTCGATCATCGGTATCATCATACCTAGTTCAATCTCGTTATCGGCAAGTCTCTTTACTCATTCCGTAATGCAACATCCCGTAACTAACTCATTAGTCGCATTGCTTGCAAGGCTTATAGTGATGTGCATTACCGAGAGGGCCCAGAGATACCTCTCCAACAATCGGAGTGACAAATCCTAATCTTGATCTATGCCAACTCAACAAACACCATCGGAGACACCTGTAGAGCATATTTATAATCACCCGGTTACGTTGTGACGTTTGATAGCACACTAAGTGTTCCTCCGGTATTCGGAAGTTGCATAATCTCATAGTCATAGGAACATGTATAAGTTATGGAGAAAGCAATAACAATAAACTAAACGATCATAGTGCTAAGCTAACGGATGGGTCTAGTCCATCACATCATTCTCTAATGATGTGATCCCATTCATCAAATGATAACACATGTCCATGGTTAGGAAACTTAACCATCTTTGATTAACGAGCTAGTCAAGTAGAGGCATACTTGGGACACTCTGTTTGTCTATGTATTCACACATGTACTAAGTTTCCGGTTAATAAAATTCTAGCATGAATAATAAAAATTTATCATGATATAAGGAAATACAAATAACAACTTTATTACTTCCTCTAGGCCATATTTCCTACACATCAGTATGTATTATTTCCAACAAGTCTGTTGCTTGCTCCATTTTTCCGGAGAACGGAGTCTTAGTCTTCTTGCCCATGAGGCATGGTTCGAGAGCATCAAGTGATTCATAATCAAGTGATTCCAAAAGCCCATCAGCATGGAGTTTCTTCATGCGCTTTATACCAATATGACCTAAATGGCAGTGCCACAAATAATTTGCACTATCATTATTAAACTTATATCTTTTGGCATCAATACTATGAATATGTGTATCACTACTACCGAGATTCAATAAAAATAGACCACTCATCAAGGGTGCATGACCATAAAAGATATTACTCATATAAATAGAACAACCATTATTCTCTGATTTAAAGGAATAACCGTCTCGCATCAAACAGGATCCAGATATAATGTTCATGCTTAACGCTAGCACCAAATAACAATTATTCATGACTAATACTAATCTCGAAGGTAGATGTAGTGGTAGTGTGCCGACGGCGATCACATCGACTTTGGAACCATTTCCCACGCGCATCGTCACGTCGCCCTTAGCCAATCTTCGCTTCATCCATAGCCCTGATACGTCTCCAACGTATCTACTTTTCCAAACACTTTTGCCCTTGTTTTGGACTCTAACTTGCATGATTTGAATGGAACTAACCCGGACTGACGCTGTTTTCAGCAGAACTACCGTGGTGTTATTTATGTGCAGGATCAAACGTTCTCGGAATGACCTGAAACTTCACGGAGACACTTTTCAGAAAATAAGAAAAATACCTGCCAAAGATGAAGGCCAGGGGGCCCACCATCTTGCCACGAGGGTGGGGGCGCGCTTGCCCCCTAGGGTGCGCAGCCCTACCTCGTGGGCCCCCTGTTGCGTCTCCGACTCCAACTCCACCTCCATATATTGAGTTTCGATGAGAAAAAATCAGGGAGAAGAAATCATCACGTTTTACGATATGGAGCCACCGCCAAGCCCTAAAACCTCTCGGGAGGGCTGATCTGGAGTCCATTCGGGGCTCCGGAGAGGGGAATCCGTCGCCATCGTCATCATCAACCATCCTCCATCACCAATTTCATGATGCTCACCATCGTGCGTGAGTAATTCCATCGTAGGCTTGCTAGACGGTGATGGGTTGGATGGGATCTATCATGTAATCGAGTTAGTTTTGTTAGGGTTTGATCCCTAGAGTCCACTATGTTCGGAGATTGATGTTGCTATGACTTTGCTATGCTTAATGCTTGTCACTAGGGCCCGAGTGCCATGATTTCAGATCTGAACCTATTATGTTTTCATCAATATATGAGTGCTCTTGATCCTATCTTGCAAGTCTATAGTCACCTATTATGTGTTATGATCCGTTAACCCCGAAGTGACAATAACTGGGATACTTACCGGTGATGACCGTAGTTTGAGGAGTTCATGTATTCACTATGTGTTAATGCTTTGTTCCGGTTCTCTATTAAAAGGAGGCCTTAATATCCCTTAGTTTCCGTAAGGACCCCGCTGCCACAGGAGGGTAGGACAAAAGATGTCATGCAAGTTCTTTTCCATAAGCACGTATGACTATATTCGGAATACATGCCTACATTATATCAATGAACTGGAGCTAGTTCTGTGTCACCCTAGGTTATGACTATTACATGATGAACCGCATCCGGCATAATTCTCCATCACCGATCCATTGCCTACGAGCTTTCCATATATTGTGCTTCGCTTATTTACTTTTCCGTTGCTATTGCTATCATCACTACAAGATATCAAAAACATTACTTTTATTACTGTTACCTTTTTCTACCGTTATCACTACTATCATATTACTTTGCTACTAAACACTTTGCTGCAGATATTAAGTTCCAGGTGTGGTTGAATTGACAACTTAGCTGCTAATACTTGAGAGTATTCTTTGGCTCCCCTTGTGCCGAATCAATAAATTTGGGTTGAATACTTTACCCTCGAAAACTGTTGCGATCCCCTATACTTGTGGGTTATCAAGACCATTTTCTGGCGCCATTGCCGGGGAGCATAGCTCTATTCTTTGAGTCACTTGGGATATATATATCTGCTTATCATTGTGAAGAACTTGAGAGATCCAAAAACCAAGATCTATCCCTCAACTATGAGGGGAGGTAAGGAACTGCCATCTAGCTCTACACTTGATTCACCTTCTGTTTTGAGTAAGCTTGCGACACCTACACATGCTTCTGCTATTCGTTCTGATACGTCGCATGTTATTGATGATGCCACTTCTGCTATGCATGATACATATGGTGAAACTACCTCTATGCCTGATACTACTATGTCACTTAGTGCTTTTCTTGATGAACAACTTGCTAGGGCTAGAGAAATTGAAAATATTGAATCTGATGATACTGATGAAAGTGATCATGAAGAACCACTTGCTATTCCTAAGGGTTATGTATTTGATCAAGATGCTTCTTTAGCTATTTTAGCTTGCAGAAATAGAACTGAACTTAAAAAATTATTAGCTAAATGGAGTAAGAAATCTCTAAATGATAGAATGAAACCTGACCCTGCTTTGGCTACTTCACCTATCTTTGTTACTGATAAGGATTATGAATTATCTGTTGATCCTGATATAATTAGTTTGGTTGAATCTGATCCTTTTCATGGTTATGAATCTGAAACTGTTGTGGCACATCTTACTAAGTTGAATGATATAGCCACCCTGTTCACTAAAGATGAGATAACTCGTTACTTTTACATCCTCAAAATATTTATGTTCTCATTAAAGGGTGATGCTAAGATATGGTTTAATTCTCTTGATCCTGGTTGTGTGCGTAGTCCCCAGGATATGATTTATTACTTCTCTGCTAAATATTTCCCTGCTCATAAGAAACAAGCTGCTTTAAGGGATATATATAATTTTCTGCAAATTGAAGAAGAGAGTCTCCCACAAGCATGGGGGGGGGGCTTCTCCAATTACTTAATGCTTTGCCTGATCATCCTCTTAAGAAAAAGGAAATACTTGATATCTTTTATAATGGACTAACCGATGCCTCCAGAGATTACCTGGATAGTTGTGTTGGTTCTGTTTTCAGGGAAAGAACACCAGATGAAGCTGAAATTCTATTGAATAATATGTTGACAAATGAAAATAATTGGACACCTCCAGAACCAATTCCTGAGCCTATTCCTAAACCAACTCCAGAGAAGAGGGGTATTCTATTTCTCAGTCCTGAAGATATGCAAGAGGCAAAGAAATCTATGAAAGAAAAAGGTATTAAAGCTGAAGATGTTAAGAATTTAACTCCTATTGAAGAAATACATGGTCTTAATTTACCGCATGTTGAAGAAACGTATGATCTTAATCCCTTACCTATTGAAGAAACTCGTGGTCTTGATAACCCGACACAGGTAGTAAAGGTAAATTCTCTCTATAGATATGATAAAGCTGAAATCCCATTTACTTAGTTTGCTAGCCCATGCTTAGATGAGTTTGATAAATTTATGGTTAAGCAAGAAGATTTTAATTCTTATTTTGGTAGACAATTGAAATACAATTCAAATATGCTTGAACACTTGGGTGATTATATGGCTAATGTTAAAAGTGAACTTAAACTTATTAGTAAACATGCTTCTATGGTTACCACTCAAGTAGAACAAGTACTTAAAGCTCAAAATGATTTGCTCAATGAATTGAATAGTAAGAATAAGGATAATGTTGTTAGAGTGGCTACTAGAACTGGTAGAATGACTCAGAAACCTTTGTATCCTGAAGGCCACACTAAGAGAATTGAGCAAGATTCTCATAGAAATAATATAGATGCACCTAGTCCTTCCAAAAGGAAGAAAAATAAAAATGATAGGACTTTGCATGCTTCTAGTGAACCTATTACCGAAACACCTGAGAATCCAAATGATATTTCTATTTCTGATGCTGAAACTCATCTGGTAATGAACCTGAAACTAGTGATAATGTTAATGATAATGTTCATGATGATGCTCAACCTAGTGATGGTAATGATATAGAAATTGAACGTGCTGTTGATCTTGATAACCCACAATCAAAGAATCAATGTTATGATAAGAAAGATTTTTTTGCTAGGAAACATGGTAAAGAAAGAGAACCATGGGTTCAGAAACCCATGCCTTTTCCTCCCAAACCATCCAAGAAAAAGGATGATGAGGATTTTGAGCGCTTTGCTGAAATGATTAGACCTATCTTTTGCGTATGCGATTAACTGATATTCTCAAAATGAATCCTTATGCTAAGTATATGAAAGATATTGTTACAAATAAGAGAAAGATACCGGAAGCTGAAATTTCCACCATGCTTGCTAATTATACTTTTAAGGGTGGAATACAAAAGAAACTAGGAGATCCCGGTGTGCCCACTATACCATGCTCTATTAAAAGAAACTATATTAAAACTGCTTTATGTGATCTTGGAGCCGGTGTTAGTGTTATACCTCTTTCTTTATATCGTAGACTTGATTTGAATAAGTTGACACCTACTGAAATATCTTTGCAAATGGCTGATAAATCAACTGCTATACCTGTCGGTATTTGTGAGGATGTGCCTGTTGTAGTTGCAAATGTTACTATTTTAATGGACTTTGTTATTCTTGATATTCCCAAGGACGATAGTATGTCAATTATTCTTGGAAGACCCTTTTTGAATACTGCAGGAGCTGTTATTGATTGCACTAAAGGCAATGTCACTTTTCACGTTAATGGTAATGAGCATATGATACACTTTCCGAGGAAACAACCTCAAGTCCACAGTATCAATTCTATTGGAAAAATTCCATCGATTATATTTGGAGGTTTTGAATTTCCTCTTCCTACTATCAAGAAGAAATATGATATTCTTATTATTGGGGATGTGCATATCCCCGTTGAGGTAACATAGCGTTATTCGAAATTTCTTCGGTTCCATGTTATTCGGAATGAGTTCGTTAACAAGACCTGATCAACCTTGTTAGTGGATTCCTTTTGATGATCATGAGATGGATGAAACTAGAAGGCACAACCTTCTATACCCCACTTTTACTTTCTATTATTTATATTAAATAAAATAAAAATAGTATTTTGCTGTCCGTTATCTGATTATCCGTGCAATATAAAAATACCCCGAAAATAAAAGTTCTCCAAATGCCCTGAAATTTAAATATGATTTTTTCTGGAATATTTGAGAATATTTGGCACTGAGGACACAGCAGGGGGGTCAACCACCTGCCCACGAGGGTGGAGGGCGCGCCCTACCCCCTAGGCGCGCCCTCTGCCTCGTGGGCCCATGGTGGGCCTCCTCCACTTATCCTTTTACCCACATACTCCTTCTTCCTCCCCCAAACATGAATAACCAGCTCAAACCCGAGTCCAAGCTCATTTTGCTGCCATTTTCGATCTCCTTGCTCAAAGCACCTCTAACAAAACTGCTTGGGGAGATTGTTCCTTGGTATGTGACTCCTCCATTGGTCCAATTAGTTTTTGTTCTAGTGTTTTATTCATTGCAAATTTTTGCTGCTTAGGTGACCCTGTTCTTGAGCTTGCATGTCAAATTTATATGGTTAAAAGTAGTTTCGATGCATGATATAGGCCCTAGGCACTTGTAGGAGTAGTTGCTATCAATATTATTGAGTTTGGTTTACTTTTATTTTGAAGTTACTAAAAAATTCAGAATTTTTTAGAAAATGATGAAGAGACTTTTGAGGGGCTCATCGAGCCAAAGCTCGAAGGATAAGGCACCGAAGCCTAAGTATAATCTGCCTCGCACCGCGGAGGTTCGGGCGTGTGAATGGCCTTCCAATGATTTCTTGGGAGCAGTCGGGATTTATGAAGATTTTCATGAATTGGCTAAGAATGCAGGCCTCACCGCTTTCCTCCACGACCAATGCCATCAGTATCTCTTACTGACAAATATCTTTGTGCAAAACTTTCATTTCCATTCTAGGAGCTCACCACCTACGGTGGAGTTTTATTTATATGATGAGCATAAGGAGAAGTCACTTTATGATTTTTGTTGGGTTTGTTTGGTCCCTTTCGTGGGCAAGACAAAGGAACCACATCGTGAGGATGTGGACGGGTTTATTGATACTATCACTGTAGGGGAAACAAGGAAGGTTTCCGATGCACGAATCACTAGCATACATTTTCCTGTTTTACGCTATTTTGCATTATTTGGTAGTCGTTGTTTAATTGGTCGCGGAAACTGTGGAAACCTTAGTATCCCTGATATTATTATTTTGCTCCATGGTTTATACAGTGATAACTCTGTTAGTATGGGCGGCATTATTGCTAAATGATTAAGTCTGAACCGTACCAAGGGCCCCATCTTTGGAGGCATCTATGCTTCACGCCTAGCTGCACATTTTAACATACCTATTAGGCATGCTGAGAAGGAAGAAAAAGTGCTGCCTCGTGTTTATTTAGATTATAAAAGTATGGTGGCACATGATTTTGTTATTAAGAATAGGGAAGGAAAGCTTAAATACAAATTATTCTTTGATAAACATCATCCTGAGACTATTACCCTGCCTGCTCCTTCTTTGTTTGATTTATCTGCAGGCCAGTACCTTGTTCCGTTAAAGGCTATTCACGCCTACCGGAACCTTACACCAGCCATGGAGCCAGAGCCGGAACCACAAGTTGATCCTTCACGATAGTCTAATTACCAGTGGGATCCGGAGATGATTGTCAGCCAGTGGCAATCGGAGTCTTCTTCTTCGCAGTACGACCCCAACTATTATTATGGATATCCGCCAGGCCAGCCGTGGCCATAGACCAACTTAGGCCAAAAGCCTAAGCTTGGGGGAGTACGTATTTCCCACCGACATTACATTTATGTTCACACACTCATTGCTAGATGTCGGTGCTCATACTTTTTCATTGTATCATCCATGCTAGTCTAATTTACTTTTTATGCTTTTTTCTTGTGTGTTTAATAAACCTTAAGAAAAACCAAAAAAAAATTAGTTGTAGCTTTTAATCAGTTTAATTTCCATGCTTATAGTAGTAATTAAAAAGAAAACCCAAAAATATTTCCTGTTCTTCTTTTGCTTGTTGGGAGCTTTCCCGTGTAAATAGTTTTATTTCTGTTCTTTTCTTCGGTGGTCGATAGGAGAAGACCATGATTAAATTGTTGAAGTGGCTCTTATATGCATTATTGTTGATCTGACAAAAGAGCCCATATTGCCTTGTCTTCTCCTGTTTATTGAATGCTTGCAGATTCCAGCTTAGTCCAATGCACGTGCACTATTATTATCATTCACACTATTCGGTCGTGCAAGTGAAAGGCAATAATGATGATTATATGATGAACTTATTGAGATGAGAAAAGCTGGTATGAACTCGACCTCTTTTGTTTTTGTAAATATGATTAGTTCATCGTTCCTGATTCAGCCTATTATGAATAAACATGTTTGCAATGACAACTAGAGATCATAGTTTCTTATGCCATGCTTGATTAGCTGTGAGTTATAATGGTTTACCTTGCGTGCCAACATGCTATTAAAATGGTTATGATGTGGTATGATAGGGTGGTATCCTCCTCTGAATGATTTAAGTGACTTGACTTGGCACATGTTCACGCATGTAGTTGAAACAAAATCAACATAGCCTTCACGATATTATGTTCATGGTGGATTGTATCCTACTCATGCTTGCATTCAGTGTTGATTAATTTTAATGCATGTTCATGACTGTTGTCGCTCTCCAGCAGGTCGCTTCCCAGTCTTTTGCTAGCCTTCACCTGTACTAAGCGGGAATACTACTTGTGCATCCAAACTCCTTAAACCCCAAAGTTATTCCACATGAGTCCACTATACCTACTTATATACGGTGTCTACTTGCCCTTCCAAGTAAATTTCTATGTGCCAAACTCTAAACCTTCAAATAAATATCCTGTTTTGTATGCTTGAATAGCTCATGTATCAACTAGGGCTGTCTGTATCTTCCATGTTAGGCGGGTTATTCTCAAGAGGAGTGGACTCCGCTCCTCACTCACGAGATAAATGGCTGGTCACCGGGATGCCCAGTCCCATGCTTTATGCAAACTAAATCAAAATAATTGCAAACAAAACTCCCCCTGGGACTCTTGTTAGTTGGAGGCACTCGTTGTTTCGAGCAAGCCATGGATTGATGCTTGTTGGTGGAAGGGGGAGTATAAACTTTACCATTCTGTTTGGGAACCGCCTATAATGTGTGTAGCATGGAAGATATCGCCATCTCTCGGTTGTTATGTTGACAATGAAAGTATACAGCTCAAGATATTATCCACCTCTGTTTCAAAACCGAGCTCTGGCACCTCTACAAATCCCTGCTTCCCTCTGCGAAGGGCCTATCTATTTACTTTTATGCTGAGTCATCATCCTCTTATCAAAAAGCACCAGTTGGAGAGCACCGCTGTCATTTGCATTCATTACTGTTAGTTTACATTGAGTATGACTTGACTGGATCTCTTTTACCATGAATTACAATGTCTATTCAGTCCTTGGTCTTTAAAGGTGCTCTGCATTTATGTTTTGCGGTCTCAGAAAGGGCTAGCGAGATACCACCTTGTTATATCATATTATGATTGTGTTGAGAAAGTGTTGTCATCCGAGTTTTATTATTATGGCTCGCTAGTTGATTATGCTATTGATATGAGTAAAATTGAGACCTATGCGTTATTGCAAATGTGGTTAGTTATAATCTTTGCTGAAAACTTGAATGCCGGCTTTACATATTTACAACAACAACAGCACACATAGTTTGTAAAAGGTTTTCTTTATCACTTTCAGTTTGTCAACTAAATTGCTTGAGGACAAGCAAACGTTTAAGCTTGGGGGAGTTGATACGTCTCCAACATATCTACTTTTCCAAACACTTTTGCCCTTGTTTTGGACTCTAACTTGCATGATTTGAATGGAACTAACCCGGACTGACACTATTTTCAGCAGAACTACCATGGTGTTATTTATGTGCAGGATCAAACGTTCTCGGAATGACCTGAAACTTCACGGAGACACTTTTCAGAAAATAAGAAAAATACCTGCCAAAGATGAAGGCCAAGGGGCCCACCGTCTTGCCACGTGGGTGGGGGGCGCGCCCCCTACCTCGTGGGTCCCCTGTTGCATCTCCGACTCCAACTCCACCTCCATATATTGAGTTTCGATGAGAAAAAAATCAAGGAGAAGAAATCATCGCGTTTTACGATATGGAGCCGTCGCCAAGCCCTAAAACCTCTCGGGAGGGCTGATCTGGAGTCCGTTCGGGGCTCCGGAGAGGGGAATCCGTCGCCATCATCATCATCAACCATCCTCCATCACCAATTTCATGATGCTCACCGCTGTGCGTGAGTAATTCCATCGTAGGCTTGCTGGACGGTGATGGGTTCGATGGGATCTATCATGTAATCGAGTTAGTTTTGTTAGGGTTTGATCCCTAGTGTCCACTATGTTCTGAGATTGATGTTGCTATGACTTTGCTATGCTTAATGCTTGTCACTAGGGCCCGAGTGCCATGATTTCAGATCTGAACCTATTATGTTTTCATCAATATATGAGTGTTCTTGATCCTATCTTGCAAGTCTATAGTCACCTATTATGTGTTATGATCTGTTAACCCCGAAGTGACAATAATCGGGATACTTACCGGTGATGACCGTAGTTTGAGGAGTTCATGTATTCACTATGTGTTAATGCTTTGTTCCGGTTCTCTATTAAAAGGAGGCCTTAATATCCCTTAGTTTCTATAAGGACCCCGCTGCCATGGGAGGGTAGGACAAAAGATGTCATGCAAGTTCTTTTCCATAAGCACGTATGACTTTATTCGGAATACATGCCTACATTATATCAATGAACTGGTGCTAGTTCTGTGTCACCCTAGGTTATGACTGTTACATGATGAACCGCATCCGGCATAATTCTCCATCACCGATCCATTGTCTATGAGCTTTCCATATATTGTGCTTCGCTTATTTACTTTTCCGTTGCTATTGCTATCATCACTACAAGATACCAAAAACATTACTTTTATTACGGTTACCTTTTGCTACCGTTATCACTACTATCATATTACTTTGCTACTAAACACTTTGCTGCAGATATTAAGTTTCCAGGTGTGGTTGAATTGACAACTCAGCTGCTAATACTTGCGAGTATTCTTTGGCTCCCCTTGTGTCAAATCAATAAATTTGGGTTGAATACTTTACCCTCGAAAACTGTTGCGATCCCCTATACTTGTGGGTTATCAAGCCCCTATTTCGAGTTGCAAATATTAGCAACAGAACCAGTATCAAATACCCAGGTGCTACTGTGAGCATTAGTAAGGTACGCATCAATAACATGTCTATCAAATATACCTTTCACTTTGCTATCCTTCTTATCCGTGAAATACTTGGGGTAGTTCCGCTTCCAGTGACCAGTCTGTTTGCAGTAGAAGCACTCAGTCTCATGCTTAGGTCCAGACTTGGGTTTCTTCACTTGAGCAGCCACTAGTTTGACGTTCTTCTTGAAGTTCCCCTTCTTCCATTTGCCCTTTTTCTTGAAACTAGTGGTCTTGTTGACCATCAACACTTGATGCTCCTTCTTGATTTCTACCTCCGCAGCTTTTAGCATCGTGAAGAGCTCGGGAATTGACTTATCCATCCCTTGCATATTATAGTTAATCATGAAGCTTTGTAGCTTGGCGGAAGTGATTGAAGAACTCTGTTAATGACACTATCATCCAGAAGATTAACTCCCAGTTGAGTCAAGTGGTTGTGGTATCTAGACATTCTGAGTATATGTTCACTGACATAACTATTCTCCTCCATCTTGCAGCTGTAGAACTTATTGGAGACTTCATATCTCTCAATCTAGGAATTTGCTTGAAATATTAACTTCAACTCCTGGAACATCTCATATGCTCCATGACATTCAAAACATCGTTGAAGCCCTGGTTCTAAACCGTAAAGCATGGCACACTGAACTCTCGAGTAGTCATCAGCTTTTCTCTGCTAGACGTTTTTAAAGTCATTAGTAGCATATGCAGCAGGCCTAGCACCCAGCGGTGCTCCAGGACGTAATTCTTCTGTGCATAAAATGAGGATAATCCTCAAGTTACGAACCTAGTCTGTGTAGTTGCTACCATCATCTTTCAACTTAGCTTTCTCTAGGAACGCATTAAAATTCAACGGAATAGTAGCACGGGCCATTTATCTACAACAACATAGACATGCAAAATACTATCAGGTACTAAGTTCATGATAAATTAAAGTTCAATTAATCATATTACTTAAGAACTCCCACTTAGATAGACATCCCTCTAATCATCTAAGTGATCACGTGATCCATATCAACTAAACCATGTTTGATCATCACGTGAGATGGAGTAGTTTTCAATGGTGAACATCACTATGTTAATCATATCTACTATATGATTCACGCTCGACCTTTCGGTCTTAGTGTTCCGGGGCCATATTTGCATATGCTAGGCTCGTCAAGTTTAACCCGAGTATTCTGCGTGTGCAAAACTGTCTTGCACCCGTTGTATGTGAACGTAGGGCTTATCACACCCGATCATCACGTGGTGTCTCGGCACGACGAACTGTAGCAACGGTGCATACTCAGGGAGAACACTTGTACCTTGAAATTTAGTGAGAGATCATCTTATAATGCTACCGCCGTACTAAGCAAAACAAGATGCATAAAGGATTAAAAATCACATGCAATCAAAATAAGTGATATGATATGGTCATCATCATCTTGTACCTTTGATCTCCATCTCCAAAGCACTGTCATGATCACCATCGTCACCAGCTTTACACCTTGATCCCCATCGTATCATCATTGTCGTCTCGTCAACTATTGCTTCTACAACTATCGCTATCGCTTAGTGATAAAGTAAAACAATTACATGGCGATTGCATTTCATATAATAAAGTGACAGCCATATGGCTCCTGCCAGTTGCCGATAACTTTGTTACAAAACATGATCATCTCATACAACAATTTATATAATCACGTTTTGACCATATCACATCACAACATGCCCTGCAAAAACAAGTTAGACGTCCTCTACTTTGTTGTTGCAAGTTTTACGTGGCTGCTATGAGCTTAGCAAGAACCGTTCTTACCTACGCATCAAAAACCACAACGAATTTTCGTCAAGTGTGCTGTTTTAACCTTCAACAAGGACAGGGCGTAGTCACACTCGATTCAACTAAAGCTAGAGAAACAGACACCCACTAGCCACCTGTGTGCGAAGCATGTCGTTAGAACCAGTCTCATAAACGCGGTCATGTAATGTCGGTCTGGGCCGCTTCATCCAACAATACCACCGAATCAAAGTATGACATGCTGGTAAGCAGTATGACTATTATCGCCCACAATTCTTTGTGTTCTACTTGTGTATATAACATCTACGCATAAACCTGGCTCTGATACCACTGTTGGGGGACGTAGTATTTCAAAAAAATTCCTATGATCACGCAATATCTATCTAGGAGATGCGTAGCAACGAGAGGGGAGAGTGTGTCTACGTACCCTCGTAGACCGAAAGCGGAAGTGTTTAGTAACATGGTTGATGTAGTCAAACGTCTTCGAGATCCAACCGATCAAGTACCGAAAGCACGGCACCTTCGCGATCTGCACACGTTCAGCTCAGTGACGTCCCTCGTACTCTTGATCCAGCTGAGGCCGAGGGTGAGTTTCGTCAGCACGACGGCGTGTTGACGGTGATGATGAAGTTACCGACGCAGGGCTTCGCCTAAGCACTACAACACTATGACCGAGGTGTAAAACTATGGAGGGGGCCACCGCGGACGGCTAAAGATCAACTTGTGTGTCTATGGGGTGCCCCCTCCCCCGTATATAAAGGAGGGGAGGAGGAGGAGGTCTAGCCTCAAGGGGCGCGCCCAAGGGGGGATTCCTATTCCTAGTAGGAGTAGGTTTCCCCCTTTCCTAGTTCAAGTAGGAGAAGAAGGAAGGAGAGGACAAAGAGAAGGAAAGGGGCCGGCCCGGCCCCCCTAGCCCTAGTCCAATTCGGTTTGGGCTAGGGGGGCGCGCGCCACCTCTTGGCCTGCCTCATCTCTTCCACCACTAGGCCCATATGGCCCAATAACTTCCCCTTGGGCGCGCCCCTTGAGGCCGGACTCCTCCTCCCCTCCTTTATATACGGGGGAGGGGGGCACCCCATAGACACACAAGTTGATCTTTAGCCGTCTGCGGTGGCCCCCTCCATAGTTTTACACCTCGGTCATAATGTTGTAGTGCTTAGGCGAAGCCCTGCGTCAGTAGCAACATCATCACCGTCATCACGCCGTTGTGCTGACAGAACTCTCCCAAGTCGCTGCCGCCTCTGAACCCTAACCGTAGGCCGCCGCCGCCGCTGCGCCGCCGCCTCGCCGCGCCGCCGCCCGCCGCCGCCGGAGGTAGTTTTTCGCCGCCGTTTTTTTAAAACCAATCGGTTTTCCGTTAGTTTTGTTCTGTTTTTTAGTTTCGGTTTTTTAAAATAGATCGGTTTTTCCAGTTTATTTAATTAGCGAGCGTTCGTTCGTTTTAACGAACGTTCGTCGTTTTTCTTTTTCTCGGATTAAATCCGCGATTTATCTGATTGTGATTCCTGATCCGATTTTCGTTTTAGTCTAACTTTCCGCTCGTTTATCGGAATCAAGCGATTCAAGCGCCTGGAGTTTTGTCTCGAAACCCTCTTTCCGTTTAACCAACTCAAACAAGTTTTTGCCACTGTAAAAATTGCCCTAGATCCAGAATAGTAAATGAATCCTGTTTCTTTTGCCGTTTGTCTTTCGTTGCTTCGTTCGATTTGATTCTTTTTGCCAACCGGAGTTCTTAAGTTGAACTTTCTGGTTAGATCTTTTATTCGAGTTTTACCTGTGCATTAGTTGAGTACTTATTGTATGCTTGTTTTTTTGCGATAGAGTACCCGGAATGCGCCGCTTGCTACTTCGAATCGCTAGGTTTTGCGGATCATCAGCAAGGCAAGTAACACTTTGACCATACTTCCAATTACCTAGTTTTTATTGCACTAGATCAATCCTCGCACATTGCATGATTAGGATCTAATTAAATTGTGGGTTTGGGAAGTAGTTGAGGTAGTACCTATTACCTGTTATTATCAAACCTTTGGGAGTTACTTCTACGTTTGCTTATTATGCCATGCTATGCTAGTAGACGTGGATTGGGTGAGTGAATCCATGACAGATGTGAGATTGTTAAATTAATGGTTTATCTAAGGTGGCAACTTAAATACACATCTGGGTGGATTGAGGCACCTAGGTATTCCAGTGATTGCCTGTTTTTTTTATGGACCGCCACCCAGGCTCAAAGGGATCATGAGATTATTCATGCTAGAAACTTCCGTGTGCAGCCACAAGCTACTATGGGCTCTAGCATAGTTGATTAAGTTGTTCGAACTCTTACAGTGGTAGACTAGCAGATGTAGGGGAAAGTAGGTGTAACGGTCTACCCGATCGTAAGGTGCCAGCGCTTCTGAAAGACTATGTCTCGGTCATCCGTTTCTCAAACACCATGTAGTGCGAGAAATCAAACGAAGGCGATCAAGTCTTGTGGGGAAAAGTGCGCAAACCTCTGTAGAGTGTATAAACTAATCATGGTTAGCCGTGTCCCCGGTTATGGACATCTTGAGTATCTAGTATTTGGATTATCATGTGAATCTCATCATGTGACTTTAAATAATTTTGTTGGGTTTTAATGATGATGCTTAATTGGGATTGAGAGGGTGTCTACACTCTAAATGTTTAACAACCACCTTGTTAGTTAAATAAAATGTATTCCTTTGCAGTAGGGAAAAATTGGCTTTTCGTAAAAACATATAACCATAGAGCTTTTCCACCAGCCATATATGCATGTAGTGATAGCCATTATTCATCATTCTCTATGGTGTGAATTTGCCAGTACATTCAATGTACTGACCCTTGTGGCTGCAATGTCTCATGTTGCAGGAATCTTACGACGAGTAAGTGATATGTTAGGGTTACAATTTCTACACTCAACTTTGCCGTTGGTGTTGATGGGAATCCACAACCTTGTTGTTACTTCCGCTATTTGGATTGAGGTAATAGTATTTACGTTACTTTTACATGTGATTTACCTCTGTTATAAATCCTCGAGTACTGTGTGTGTCAACATACCGATCCAGGGATGACACTTAAGCACAGAGACTTGATCCATTCGGGTCGGGTCGCTAAACCCGCGTAGCTTTGCTGGATCGGAGTTCGTGGGACGTCATCGAGCTGAACGTGTGCTGAACTCGGAGGTGCCGTACGTTCGGTACTTGGATCGGTCGGATTGTGAAGACGTACGACTACATCAACCGTGTTGTGATAACGCTTCCGCTTTGGGTCTACGAGGGTACGTGGACACACTCTCCCCTCTCGTTGCTATGCATCACCATGATCTTGAGTGTGCATAGGATTTTTTTTGAAATTACTACGTTCCCCAGCAGTGGCATCCGAGCCAGGTTTTATGCGTAGATGTTATATGCACGAGTAGAACACAAGTGAGTTGTGGGCGATACAAGTCATACTGCTTACCAGCATGTCACACTTTGGTTCGGCGGTATTATTGGATGAAGCAGCCCGGACCGATATTACGCGTACGCGAGACTGGTTCTACCAACGTGCTTTGCACATAGGTGGCTGGCAGGTGTCAGTTTCTCCAACTTTAGTTGAACCGAGTGTGGCTACGCCCGGTCCTTGAGAAGGTTAAAACAACACTAACTTGACGAACTATCGTTGTGGTTTTGATGCGTAGGTAAGGACGGTTCTTGCTAAGCCTGTAGCAGCCACGTAGAACTTGCAACAAAAAAGTAGAGGATGTCTAACTTGTTTTTGTTGACACACGAACACGTCACGTGTACCCTCGACGCTGGGGGTGATGCACCGCAGCTCACGTCGAAGGAGACCCGACCAACAGCGCGATACGCAAGACAGTCGGCGGGTGCTTTTGCAGACCCGAAACCCCGCGCACCCGGGAGGGACCCCGTCAGGGATTGCGGCGGCTATGGGCTGCCCTAGGTCGATTCGCTCGCCCCTAGAGCCTCGGGATTCGCAGCTCTCAAACACGAAGAACAGCGAAGAATGAGAGAGAAAAACGGTGGAGAGATAAAAAGTAGACAGGAAAAAGTAGTATATTGATTTGTTCGATTGTGTGTTGTTCAATCGGCCGTCACCCCCAACATATATAAGAGGCGGCTGGACTTCCCGTACAAGTAAAGGATTCATCTAGGCTTTCCTTACAAGAAGAATTACATCAATTCGCGTCCTAGAGTCCTAGTTCTATTCCAACTCGGATTCAGTCTGAATCTGGCCCAACTTCTGTCTTCCTCCTTGTGCAGGCCGCCGAGCCTCCATATGACCTCCGATCAAGATGGCCCAAATACCAAACTTGTGCGCCACGATGATACGAACAACTCTCATGTTGATCACTTTTTCAAATAAGGCCATCTTGAACACTTTTCGAGGTCGTCTTACCTTCCAGTCGGACTCGGTCTTGCGGTAGACTGAATTATCCGAGTCTTGTAGTGAATTTGCAGGCTATATACTATCTCTGACGATGATGACTCCAAAACCAAAGTTTATCGTCTTGATGATATGCACAACTTCTGTATTGAACACTTTTCCATCCGAGATCATCTTGATAAACTTTTGGGCACATGTTCAGTTTCACTCGGATTTGAGCTCATCCACTCGGATATTAGAGTCTTTCACTCGACTGGATCTTTTCACTCGGATGACTATATTTTCACTCGGAAGACAATCTTTCACTCGGATTATGACCACATTTTCAGTCGGAAGACAATCTTTTACTCGACCGACCTTTTACTCGATCGGTAGGTTTTCACTCGACCTTTTACTCGATCGATAGGTTTTCACTTGACCTTTTACTCGATCGGTGGGTTTTCACTCGACCTTTTACTCGATCGGTAGCTTTTCACTCGACCTTTTACTCGATCGGTAGGTTTTCACTTGACCTTTTACTCGATCGGTAGGTTTTCACTCGACCTTTTACTTGATCGGTAGGTTTTCACTTGACCTTTTACTCGATCGGTAGGTTTTCACTCGACCTTTTACTCGATCGGTAGGTTTTTACTTGACCTTTTACTCGATCGGTAGGTTTTCACCCGAAAGGTAAGCTTTCACTCGACCGGTGAGTTTTCACTCGACCAAAAACATAGCCTGATCTTGATTTGTCTCCCCAAGTCTCATATGACCTCGGATTGAGACGAATTATAGATGAAAATCGATCGGCTCGACGAGACGAAACTTTTCTGTGTTGAAGGTTTTTCAATTAAAGGCCATCTTGAAGGCCGAATTGCTCACGCTTTGCATCAGACACTCATCAACGTGTGTCTGGTGTCAAGCGTAACATTTTGGTCTCTGGCCTGTCCAGACCGTATTGACTATAACTTTTGCATATGAACTCGGATTGAGATGATTTATATATGAGAATCAATTGTCTTGACGAGACGAAGAAAATTCCTTTAGAGCACTCCTTCATCTGAGGTCTTATTGAGGGCGTAATCGGCCGAAAAGCACTCAGAACATTAAATTTTGTCACTCGGAGTATAGATTCGGCCACTGAGATGAGGTCGAATGGCGATAGCCTAAACATCAAAGTTGTCCCACTCGACGATATGAAACTTTCTCATGCTGAAAACCCTTTCACTCTGTATTTTGCCAAAATCAGTTGTCAACACATGCCCCCCTGTTTTTCGGCAAAGCTTTCATGCCGAAAAATAATATGCATAGTGTTCATTCTAAGGACGATGTCAACACTCCATCGGCCATTTATTTTTCTCAGGGCGATAATTATGTATCGGCCATGTTTGTGCTAAGGGCGATAATCGTATATCGGCCATTGCCTACTTAGGCTTCCTGCCATACACTCGGGTGGTACTTTTTCAAATATTTGCCATTGAGAGCTCGAGGTAACAATGCCCCTTGTATTGATTCCACCAAATATGAATTTCCGGGAACAACTCTTGTAATCCTAAAAGGACCTTCCCAACTCGGAGACCACTTCCCAAATTTTCTATCTCTTGAACCAATTGGCAGAATCACTTTCCAGACGAGATCACCAACTTGAAAATTCTTCAACTTGACTTTCTTATTGTAAGCTCTTGCCACCCTCAACTTATCTCTCTCTATGGCCTTTAAAGCAACCAAACGTTTATCGGCAACCTCATCAATATTGTCCATCATTAGGTTATAAAAGTCTACTGCCGATAAATTATTTTGTTTGGCTATTCTCAAAGCATTCAAATTTACTTCTACTGGTAAAACGGCCTCTTGACCATATACTAGATCATATAGAGTTACCTTCGTAGCACCATGCCTTGAAATTCTATGTGCCCATAAAGCTTCAGACAACAACTCATGCCATCTCCTCGGATTATCCTCAATCTTCTTCTTGATGAGCTTGATTAAGATTTTATTGCTAGACTCGGCTTGTCCATTAGCTTGGGCATAATATGGAGAGGAATTGAGCAACTTT
Source organism: Triticum dicoccoides (assembly GCF_002162155.2). Classification (NCBI taxonomy): domain Eukaryota; kingdom Viridiplantae; phylum Streptophyta; class Magnoliopsida; order Poales; family Poaceae; genus Triticum; species Triticum dicoccoides. The sequence goes on along the minus strand of NC_041386.1, from coordinate 13,564,372 downwards.
ATATTATAAGATTCGGCAAACTCTCTGACTTGGTGTGACATAAAAGATGAACCTTGATCTGTAGTTAACGTTTGAGGAATACCGAATCTATGAATAATGTGTTCGGTTATGAATTGGATTACCTCCGTATGTGTCATGTTCTTGAGAGGTACTGCTTCAGACCATTTAGTGAAATAATCAGTTGCCACCAATACGAACCGATGCCCTTTTGAGGAAGACGGGTGGATTTGTCCAATGAAATCTAAACCCCAACCTCTGAAAGGCCACGGTTTGATAATAGGATGTAACATAGCAGCAGGAGCCAGTTGAATATCACCAAACTTTTGACAAGCTTCACACCCTTTATAATATCTGAAGCAATCATTAATCATAGTCGGCCAATAAAACCCAGCACGTCGCAATAACCATTTCATTTTGGGAGCCAACTGATGAGTGCCACAAATACCTTCATGCACTTCTCCCATAGCAACTCTTGCCTGGTCCTCATCTAAACACTTTAGAAGAACATCATCGACTGTTCGGCGATAAAGACCATCATCTCTCATTGTATATTTGAAAGCCATACGCCGAACAGCCCTGTCCACCCTTTCACTCGGATTGCACAAGTAATCAACAATAGGCTTTCTCCAGTCGGAATTATCACCTGCACTAGATTTTTTGTTAATGGCCGAATCAGTGGGTTCAGGTTCGGCCTCTCCCATATTGGCAAGACAAGACATCGGTCTTTGAGAGATATGAAACATGCCATGATCAACATGATATCCAGATGCTTGCTGTGCCAACTCATTTGCTTTCCAGTTGTCATGTCTAGATATATGTGCAATGCTAAAACAATCCAAAGTAGAAATTATATCTAGACATTTATCAAGATAAACATTAAGTGATTCGTCAAAACACTGAAAGATTCTAGATATTTGCTGCACTACTAGTAACGAATCACCGTAAGCCTCAATATGTGTAACACCTATAGCAAGTAACATCTCTAGACCGAATAACAATGCTTCATATTCGGCTTGATTGTTTGTGCAAAAATATTCTAAGCGGCATGAGGCTTCAAAAACAGCACCATGAGGAGATATATAAACAATACCAACACCTTGGCCATTGCTACAAACTGAACCATCAAAATACAATCTCCATGGCACTAATGAAACAAGGTTCATATCAACATCATGCTTGTCATTAATCCGATGTTCAACAATGAAATTAGCAACAATTTGGCCTTTCATGGATTTTAGAGATTCATAAGCCAAATCATACTCAATCAAAGTATAAGCCCACTTGCCAATTCTACCACTAAGAATTGGCCTATGCAACATGTACCTAATGACATTGGTTTGACAAGCTACTACACAAGCACTCGGCACTAGGTAATGTCTCAATTTTGTGCAAGCGTAATATAAGCATAGACATAGTTTTTCAATAAATGTATACCTTGTCTCGGCGTCCAATAAACGTCTGCTCAAATATGTAATGGCATGCTCTTTTCCTTCGGTATCTTGAGTCAAAACAGCACCAATAACACCTTCCTCTACTGCGATATAAAGTTTGAAAGGCTCTCTATGCTTGGGTGCTTTCATCACCGGAGGAGTGCACAAATAATTCTTGATCATATCAAAGGCTTCTTGCTGTTTTGCCCCCCAAGTGAAATCAACATCATTCTTTAACCGAAGGATAGGAGTAAATGCATCAACTTTCCCTGACAGATTAGCTATGAACCTTCTCAAATAATTGACTTTGCCAAGGAACTTTTGCATATCTTTCTTGCATGTTGGAGCCTCCACTTTCTGTACGGCCTCTATCTTTTTGGGATCGATTTCGATGCCATCTTCATGAATAATGAAACCCAAAAATTTGCCAGCTGACACGCCGAATGCACACTTCAAAGGATTCATCTTCAGTCCATACTTTTTCATCCTTTCAAAAGCTAAACGCAAATCGGCCAAGTGGGATTCAAAAGCATCCGATTTGACAACAATATCATCAATATAAACTTCAAGTATGACACCGAGTAAATCATGAAAAATCAAATTCATAGCCCTTTGATATGTGGCCCCAGCATTTTTCAATCCGAATGTCATCACTGTCCACTCGAATAAACCAAGGAAACCAGGACACCGGAAAGCTGTTTTGTACATGTCCTCTTCGGCCATAAAAATTTGATTGTATCCGACATTACCATCTAGAAAGCTAATAACCTTATGTCCAGAAGCATCATTAATAAGCATATCGGCTATTGGCATGGGATACTCATCTTTGGGTGTAGCCCTATTCACATCTCTGAAGTCAATGCACACCCTCAACTTGCCGGATCCCTTCTTCTCCACTGGGACAATGTTAGAAATCCACTCGGCATACCTGCAAGGTCGAATGAATTTAGCTTCAAGCAGTCGACCGATCTCTTCCTTGATCCGGTCATATGTTTTCGGATTAAACTTTCTGGCCGACTGTTTATAAGGTCTAAAACCGGCCTTTATAGGCAACCGATGCTCCACTAGCTCTCGGCTCAACCCTGCCATCTCATGATATTCCCATGCAAAGCAACAAACATATTCTTTCAATAGCTCGATTAATTTAGCTTTACAATCGGCTTTCAAATTTTTGTTTATAAATGTCGGTCGACTGACTGATCCATCTCCGATATCTACCTCTTCTAACGGATCGGCCGATGTAAAACCTTGTCCAAGTTTATCCATGTCATCCAACTCCTCAATAGACTCATACATATCGTTCTCGCTGGACCGATATTTTGCAAGACGTTTTTGTAACCACTCAGAACTAGGATCCATTTAAACATATCATACCTTGGAGCCGATTGCATTCAGTCTGCTTTAAAGACACGGGCACAAAACCATTCTTGGTCGCGCTGAGAAAATCAAACTCTGATAAGTCACGTCCCGTCAAGCAAGTAGCATTGGGATGTTGCCAATCCACCGATGCATCGGCCAAAGCAACACAGGTCGAGTTATCCGCATGAATGACTTCCACTTCATCGTCAACCCACTGAATCAAAAACTGGTGCATAGTGGATGGCACGCACTGGTTTGCATGAAACCAATCACGGCCTAGTATAATGTTGTAGTTACCTTGCACCTCAGCGACAAAGAATGCAGTAGCCAAAGTTTTGCTTCCGACTGTAAGCTCCACATACATCACACCTTTGGCTTCAGTTCTCTCTTTGCCTTCAAACCCGTTGAGCACCATATTGGTCTTGATCAATTCTTCATCAGGCAAACCCAATTTCTTGAAGACCGAATCGGGCATAAGATTTACCACAGCACCTCCATCCACAAGCATCCGAGTGAGCGGTGACCCATTGATATGACCTCTGAGATATAACGGTTTCAGATGCGTTACTGGTTCTTTTGGCTTCTCGAATATTGCATTTTTAGGGCCAAAATCTAGCTGAGCCACTTCCCCTTCCTCATCTACAGCACGAAACTCAGCAGGTAAGTAATATACCATATTGATATCCATACCTTCATGAACCGGTGTAGACTCATAATCCAACATATCAGCCTCTTCTTCAAGTGGATCGACCGATTCTGAAATCTGGTCGAGTGAAGGAGAAGTAGGAAGTGTTGTAGACGATGTAATAGCTGTCGCATCGTCCTCCTTGGGTGGTGTAGGCACTTCTGTGATAGATGTAGAAGCTGATGTATCTTGTATTTGTTTAGGCCTCCACACTTGTTTTGCTGGAACCATGGGCCGAGTGTCATTGAACAACTTATCTCTTTGCTTCTCGGCCTCCTGCTCTGCCATCTCTTGACTCCTTAACCTCTGTAGTTTCCTCTTCTGTGTCTTTGTTAGCCCTGGAGGACACCACTTTGGTCGAGTGTACTTAGCATCTCTCACCTTTACTTGGCTGGTGCTTGCTTCATGGTCATTAACCGAGTGCTTTGGCGCGATAGCAAGTATCGGCTCAGTCGAGTGGTTATCCACAGTCGGCTGTTGTATGGGGAATGTTTCGGTGCCCAAGATAAGTGAGTCGACATCCATTTTCTCTTTGCCTTTTCCTGACTCAACTGCTGCAACACTTGGTGACTTAACACGCCATTCTTTTCGACTTTCCAGATGCATGAAATTTCCACTCGGGCGCACCTTTTTACTCGGATGGAATCCACTCGGATGGACGTCACTTTGATGGAATCCACTCGGATGGAAATCAGTCGGATGGAATCTACTTGGCCACATTTTTTCACTTGGATAGCTTCCACCAGGGTGCATTCTTACACTAGGATATTTTCCACTCAGTCGCATATTTTGACCAGCCGACTGATAGTCACCGATGTTCAGTCGACCATTATATGAGTAATCAAGTCGATTCCACACAGATTGCCTCTGCTCTTCTGAAAACTGCGCCCTTGGTCCACTCGGTTTCACATACTGACTGAACATATCATTCGATGGTGACCTTGGTCGCTTCAAGTGTGATGGCCGGTTAGAGCTGGGACCAGCCGACTGATTAGTATATTTAGACAGCAACATATCAAAAGTTGGCTTGACCCGCTTGCGTTGCACTTTAGCTTCATTCCTCTTCCATTTGCCAACTTCTGGACTCTTGGGCTTGACAAACTTAACTCGAGTGTCCTGCTGCACCTGTGTTTGCCCCCCGAGTGTAGGATTCTTGATGGTGATCTTGATCACTTCCTTGCCATCGGGTTGCTTATCAAGCACAACATGTCTCCCCAAGACCTTGTCACCCTCCTTGTCTTTCCTGGGCTCACCAACAATGACATTAGCTTTATTAGCAGATTCGGCTACCTCCGGCCGAATGAGCAGCTTCTTCCCTTCTAAATCCATTGTGTTCATTGGATAGGGCTGTTTATCAACTTGCATCTCAGAAAAGTTCAATCGTCCATCATTAATGGCCGATTGTATCTGTCGTCGAAAAACATTGCAATCGTTAGTAGCATGAGAAAAAGAATTATGATATTTGCAATAAGCACGCCGTTTCAGCTCTTCAAACGGCGGTAAAGTATGAGATATTCTAATAATCTTAGCCTGCAGCAAAGTATCAAATATTCTATCACACTTAGCAATGTTAAAAGTAAACTTCATATCTTCATCACGATTCTTATGAATCGGTTTCAGATCATTGCAAGTAAAGGGTTTGGCCTTAGATGGCCAAACAAATTCAGTAGCAAAAACATCACCCTCATCGTCCGAGTGATCACTATCATATTCCACCATATTCATCTTTGGACGATCGGCTTTGTATCTATGCACTTCTTTGAGATCTTTGCTTCGGCTTTCCTGAGCCAAAGCCCTTTGTAATACTTGGTTAATATTTAAGAACTCATAGCCTTCTAACTTTTCTCTAATGGGAGTTCTCAAACCACTTAGCACTAGGTCTGCCAAGTCTCTCTTAGTTATCACCAAACTAAAACATCGGTTTTTCGTTTCTCTGAATCTCTTGACGTAATCGGAGACCGATTCATCATGCTTCTGTTTAACCGATGTTAGATGTGACAACTTGAGTTCATTGTCGCCGCTGTAAAAGTGATCATGAAATTTCTACTCTAGCTGCGACCAAACTCGAATGGAACCATGTGGTAAAGAAGAAAACCATGAAAATGCGGTACCAGTTAATGATAAAGGAAATAAACGCACTTTCAACTCATTTAGTGAACCTGCTTCACCTAATTGTGCTAAGTATTGACTAACATGCTCCCATGTGGTTTTTGTGCCCTCTCCATTGAACTTAACAAAATCTGGAATTTTATATCCTGGAGGGCACTGGATGGCATCAAAGTACTCGGGGTACGGCTTTTGGTAAATCCGATTCCGAGGTAACTCAACCCCAAAATTCTCTTGAAGCATCTTAGCCATCTCCTCTCTAAGATTAGCTAGACCATAATCCATACTGGACGATGAAGCTTGTGGCAGTGGCATAGGAGGAGTATGATTACTAGCTGTAGGTAGGAATTGTGGCAGGTATGTTGACCCATAATTTGCTAGTGGTCGAGTGGTTGTAGCTGTAGGTAAGGTTGGGTTCGGCGTTGCCACCGAACCTGGCATGTTCATAATAGGATTAATGGGTGCAGACACAATCTGATTTGTTTGGGTAGGATAATAAGCCATCGACACGGGAGGCGCCGATGCAATAGGTAAAGCCTGATTAGGGTTTTGCACACTAGCAGCTACACCATCATTACCACTAGTCGATTGAGATGTATTCTTCTGAGCATTAGTATTTTCTATGAAAGTTTGATAGACTAGATTGTTACCATCAGCAATACGACTTTCAATCTCAGCCCACTGCTCAGGAGAAAAGGTAGTACTCACAGAAGGTTTAACCTGCTCGGCTTGAAGAGGAGGGAACTTGATTTCTTCAATCAGAGTGACGTTGCCTTGGCGATCCTTCTTGAACTTTGCAAGGAACTCTTGCAAATCCTTCTCTTCGCGCGCCTTCTTGTACTCCTCATAGACTTGGCGATGATCAGCCGATATCTCATCAAGACTGGGCTTAATGATGTTATCGGCGTCTACCTCGGATGGCTTGGGAAGATCGGACATGGTGGATGATGATGATTGATCATCTTCCCCAGCGGAGTCGCCAAAAAGTGTGTTGACACACGAACACGTCACGTGTACCCTCGACACCGGGGGTGATGCACCGCAGCTCACGTCGAAGGAGACCCGACCAACATCACGATACGCAAGACAGTCGGCGGGTGCTTTTGCAGACCCGAAACCCCGCGCACCCGGGAGGGACCCCGTCAGGGATTGCGGCGGCTATGGGCTGCCCTAGGTCGATTTGCTCGCCCCTAGAGCCTCGGGATTCGCAGCTCTCAAACACGAAGAACAGCGAAGAACGAGAGAGAAAAACGGTGGAGAGATAAAAAGTAGACAGGAAAAAGTAGTATATTGATTTGTTCGATTGTGTGTTGTTCAATCGGCCGTCACCCCCAACATATATAAGAGGCGTTTTCCGTACAAGTAAAGGATTCATCTAGGCTTTCCTTACAAGAAGAATTACATCAATTCGCGTCCTAGAGTCCTAGTTCTATTCCAACTCGGATTCAGTCTGAATCTGGCCCAACTTCTGTCTTCCTCCTTGTGCAGGCCGCCGAGCCTCCATATGACCTCCGATCAAGATGGCCCAAATACCAAACTTGTGCGCCACGATGATACGAACAACTCTCATGTTGATCACTTTTTCAAATAAGGCCATCTTGAACACTTTTCGAGGTCGTCTTACCTTCCAGTCGGACTCGGTCTTGCGGTAGACTGAATTATCCGAGTCTTGTAGTGAATTTGCAGGCTATATACTATCTCTGACGACGATGACTCCAAAACCAAAGTTTATCGTCTTGATGATACGCACAACTTCTGTATTGAACACTTTTCCATCCGAGATCATCTTGATAAACTTTTGGGCACATGTTCAGTTTCACTCGGATTTGAGCTCATCCACTCGGATATTAGAGTCTTTCACTCGACTGGATCTTTTCACTCGGATGACTATATTTTCACTCGGAAGACAATCTTTCACTCGGATGATGACCACATTTTCAGTCGGAAGACAATCTTTTACTCGACCGACCTTTTACTCAATCGGTAGGTTTTCACTCGACCTTTTACTCGATCGATAGGTTTTCACTTGACCTTTTACTCGATCGGTGGGTTTTCACTCGACCTTTTACTCGATCGGTAGCTTTTCACTCGACCTTTTACTCGATCGGTAGCTTTTCACTCGACCTTTTACTCGATCGGTAGGTTTTCACTTGACCTTTTACTCGATCGGTAGGTTTTCACTCGACCTTTTACTTGATCGGTAGGTTTTCACTTGACCTTTTACTCGATCGGTAGGTTTTCACTCGACCTTTTACTCGATCGGTAGGTTTTTACTTGACCTTTTACTCGATCGGTAGGTTTTCACCCGAAAGGTAAGCTTTCACTCGACCGGTGAGTTTTCACTCGACCAAAAACATAGCCTGATCTTGATTTGTCTCCCCAAGTCTCATATAACCTCGGATTGAGACGAATTATATATGAAAATCGATCGGCTCGACGAGACGAAACTTTTCTGTGTTGAAGGTTTTTCAATTAAAGGCCATCTTGAAGGCCGAATTGCTCACGCTTTGCATCAGACACTCATCAACGTGTGTCTGGTGTCAAGCGTAACATTTTGGTCTCTGGCCTGTCCAGACCGTATTGACTATAACTTTTGCATATGAACTCGGATTGAGATGATTTATATATGAGAATCAATTGTCTTGACGAGACGAAGACAATTCCTTTAGAGCAGTCCTTCATCTGAGGTCATATTGAGGGCGTAATCGGCCGAAAAGCACTCAGAACATTAAATTTTGTCACTCGGAGTATAGCTTCGGCCACTGAGATGAGGTCGAATGGCGATAGCCTAAACATCAAAGTTGTCCCACTCGACGATATGAAACTTTCTCATGCTAAAAACCCTTTCACTCTGTATTTTGCCAAAATCAGTTGTCAACAGTTTTTGCAGGGCATGTTGTGATGTGATATGGTGAAGGCATGATGCTATATTCTATGAGATGATCATGTTTTGTAACCGAGTTATCGGCAACTGGCAGGAGCCATATGGTTGTCGCTTTATTGTATGCAATGCAATCGCCCTGTAATTGCTTTACTTTATCACTAAGCGGTAGCGATAGTCGTAGAAGCAATAGTTGGCGAGACGACAATGATGCTACAATGGAGATCAAGGTGTCACGCCGGTTCACCATTGAAAACTACTCCATCTCACGTGATGATCGGACATGGTTTAGTTGATTTGGATCACGCGATCACTTAGATGATTAGAGGGATGCCTATCTAAGTGGGAGTTCTTAAGTAATATGATTAATTGAACTTAAATTTATCATGAACTTAGTACCTGATAGTATTTTGCTTGTCTATGTTGATTGTAGATAGATGGCCCGTGCTGTTGTTCCTTTCAATTTTAATGCATTCCTTGAGAAAGCAAAGTTGAAAGATGATGGTAGCAATTACACGGACTGGGTCTTTAACTTGGGGATTATCCTCATTGCTGCATAGAAGAATTACATCCTGGAAGCTCCCCTGGGTGCCAGGCCTGCTGTAGATGCTGCTGATGACATTAAGAACGTCTAGCAGAGTAAAGCTGATGACTACTCGATAGTTCAGTGTGCCATGCTTTACGGCTTAGAACCGGGCCTTCAACGACGTTTTGAACGTCATGGAGCATATGAGATGTTCCAGGAGTTGAAGTTAATATTTCAAGCAAATGCCCGGATTGAGAGATATGAAGTCTCCAATAAGTTCTATAGCTGCAAGATGGAGGAGAATAGTTCTGTCAGTGAACATATACTCAAAATGTCTAGGTATCATAATCACTTGACTCAACTAGGAGTTAATCTTCCTGTGGATAGTTTCATTGACAAAGTTCTTCAATCACTTCCACCAAGCTACAAGAGCTTCGTGATGAACTATAATATGCAAGGGATGAATAAGACAATTCCCGAGCTCTTCGCAATGCTAAAGGCAGCGGAGGTAGAAATCAAGAAGGAGCATCAAGTGTTGATGGTCAACAAGACCACTAGTTTCAAGAAAAAGGGTAAAGGGAAGACGAAGGGGAACTTCAAGAAGAACAACAAACAAGTTGCTGCTCAGGAGAAGAAACCCGAATCTGGACCTAAGCCTGAAGACTAAGTGCTTCTACTGCAAACAGACTGGTCACTGGAAGCGGAACTTCCCCAAGTATTTGGCGGATAAGAAGGATGGCAAGGTGAACGAAGGTATATGTGATATACATGTTATTGATGTGTACCTTACCAGAGCTCGCAGTAGCACCTGGGTATTTGATACTGGTTCTGTTGCTAATATTTGCAACTCGAAACAAGGACTACGGATTAAGCGAAGACTGGCTAAGGACGAGGTGATGATGCGTGTGGGAAATGGTTCCAAAGTCGATGTGATCGTCGTCGGCACACTACCTCTACATCTACTTTCAGGATTAGTTTTAGACCTAAATAATTGTTATTTGGTGCCAGCGTTAAGCATGGACATTATATCTGGATCTTGTTTGATGCGAGACGGTTATTCATTTAAATCTGAGAATAATGGTTGTTCTATTTATATGAGTAATATCTTTTATGGTCATGCACCCTTGAAGAGTGGTCTATTTTTGTTGAATCTCGATAGTAGTGATACACATATTCATAATGTTGAAGCCAAAAGATGCAGAGTTGATAATGATAGTGTAACTTATTTGTGGCACTGCCGTTTGGGTCATATTGGTGTAAAGCGCATGAAGAAACTCCATACTGATGGACTTTTGGAATCACTTGATTATGAATCACTTGGTACTTGCGAACCATGCCTTATGGGCAAGATGACTAAGACGCCGTTCTCCAGAACAATGGAGCGAGCAACATATTTGTTGGAGATCATACATACTGATGTATGTGGTCCAATGAATATTGTGGCTCGCGACGGGTATCGTTATTTTCTCACCTTCACAGATGATTTGAGCAGATATGGGTATATCTACTTAATGAAACATAAGTCTGAAACATTTGAAAAGTTCAAAGAATTTCAGAGTGAAGTGGAAAATCATCGTAACAAGAAAATAAAGTTTCTACGATCTGATCGTGGAGGAGAATATTTGAGTTACGAGTTTGGTCTACATTCGAAACAATGCGGAATAGTTTCGCAACCCACGCCACCTGGAACACCACAACGTAATGGTGTGTCCGAACGTCGTAATCGTACTTTACTAGATATGGTGCGACCTATGATGTCTCTTACTGATTTACCGCTATCGTTTTGGGGTTATGCTTTAGAGACGGCTGCATTCACGTTAAATAGGGCACCATCAAAATCCGTTGAGACAACGCCTTATGAACTAGGGTTTGGCAAGAAACCAAAGTTGTCGTTTCTTAAAGTTTGGGGCTGCGATGCTTATGTGAAAAAGCTTCAACCTGATAAGCTCGAACCCAAATCGGAGAAATGTGTCTTCATAGGATACCCAAAGGAAACTGTTGGGTACACCTTCTATCACAGATCCGAAGGCAGGACATTCGTTGCTAAGAATGGATTCTTTCTAGAGAAGGAGTTTCTCTCGAAAGAAGTGAGTGGGAGGAAAGTAGAACTTGATGAAGTAACTGTACCTTCTCCCTTATTGGAAAATATTTCGTCATAGAAACCGGTTCCTGTGACACCTACACCAATTAGTGAGAAAGCTCATGATGATGATCATGAAACTTCATATCAAGTTACTACCGAACCTCGTAGGTCAACCAGAGTAAGCTCCGCACTGGAGAGGTATGGTAATCCTGTTCTGGAGGTCATGTTGCTAGACCATGATGGACCTAGAAACTATGAGGAAGCGATGATGAGCCCAGATTCCGCAAAATGGCTTGAGGCCATGAAATCTGAGATGGGATCCATGTATGAGAACAAAGTGTGGACTTTGGTTGACTTGACCGATGAACGGCAATCCATCGAGAATAAATGGATCTTCAAGAAGAAGACAGACGCCGATGGTAATGTTACTGTCTACAAAGCTCGACTTGTTGAGAAAGGTTTTTGACAAGTTCAAGGAGATGACTACGATGAGACCTTCTCACCCGTAGCGATGCTTAAGTCCGTCCGAATCATGTTAGCTATTGCCGCATTTTATGATTATGAAATTTGGCAAAATGGATGTAAAGACTGCATTCCTGAATGGATTTCTGGAAGAAGAGTTGTATATGATGCAACCTGAAGGTTTTATCGATCCAAAAGGTACTAACAAAGTGTGCAAGCTCCAACGATTCATTTATGGACTGGTGCAAGCTCCTTGGAGTTGTAATAAATGCTTTCATAGTGTGATCAAAGCATATGGTTTTATACAGACTTTTGGAGAAGCCTGTATTTACAAGAAAGTGAGTGGGAGCTCTGTAGCATTTCTAATATTATATGTGGATAACATATTGTTGATTGCAAATGATATAGAATTTCTGGATAGCATAAAAGGATACTTGAATAAGAGTTTTTCAATGAAGGACCTCGGTGAAGCTGCTTACATATTGGGAATCAAGATCTATGGAGATAGATGAAGATGCTTAACCGTACTTTCACAAAGCACATACCTTGACAAAGTTTTGAAGAAGTTCAAAATGGATCAGGCAAACAAAGGGTTCTTGCCTGTATTACAAGGTGTGAAGTTGAGTAAGACTCAATGCCCGACCACTGCAGAAGATAGAGAGAAAATGAAAGATGTTCCCTATGTTTCAGCCATAGGCTCTATCTTGCATGCAATGTTGTGTACCAGACCTGATGTGTGCCTTACTATTAGTTTAGCAGGGAGCTATCAAAGTAATCCAGGAGTGGATCACTTGAGAGCGGTCAAGAACATCCCGAAGTACCTGAAAAGGACTAAGGATATGTTTCTCGTTTATGGAGGTGAAAAAGAGCTCATCGTAAATGGTTACGTTGATGCAAGATTTGACACTGATCCGGACGATTCTAATTCGCAAACCGGATACGTGTTTATATTAAACGGTGGAGCTATCAGTTGGAGCACTTCTAAACAGAGTGTCGTGGCGGGATCTACATGTGAAGCAGAGTACATTGCTGCTTCGGAAGAAGCAAATGAAGGAGTTCATATCCGATCTAGGTGTCATACCTAGTGCATCGGGTCCAATGAAAATCTTTTGTGACAATACTGGTGCAATTGCCTTGGCAAAGGAATCCAGATTTCACAAGAGAACCAAGCACATCAAGAGATGCTTCAACTCCATCCGGGATCAAGTCCAGGTGGGAGACATAGAGATTTGCAAGATACATACGGATCTGAATGTTGCAGACCCATTGACTAAGCCTCTTCCATGAGCAAAACATGATCAACACCAAGGCTCCATGGGTGTTAGAATCATTACTGCGTAATCTAGATTATTGACTCTAGTGCAAGTGGGAGACTGAAGGAAATATGCCCTAGAGGCAATAATAAAGTTATTATTTATTTCCTTATATCATGATAAATGTTTATTATTCATGCTAGAATTGTATTAACTGGAAACAGAATACATGTGTGAATACATAGACAAACAGAGTGTCACTAGTATGCCTCTACTTGAATAGCTCGTTGATCAAAGATGGTTATGTTTCCTAGCCATAGACATGAGTTGTCATTTGATTAACGGGATCACATCATTAGGAGAATGATGTGATTGACTTGACCCATTTCGTTAGCTTAGCACTTGATCGTTTAGTATGTTGCTATTGCTTTCTTCATGACTTATACATGTTCCTATGACTATGAGATTATGCAACTCCCGTTTACCAGAGGAACACTTTATGTGCTACCAAACGTCACAACGTAACTGGGTGATTATAAAAGTGCTCTACAGGTGTCTCAGAAGGTACTTGTTGAGTTGGCGTATTTCGAGATTAGGATTTGTCATTCTGATTGTCGGAGAGGTATCTCTGGGCCCTCTCAGTAATGCACATCACTATAAGCTTTGCAAGCAATGTGACTAATGAGTTAGTTGCGGGATGAGGCATTACGGAACGAGTAAAGAGACTTGCCGGTAACGAGATTGAACTAGGTATTGAGATACCGACGATCGAATCTCGGGCAAGTAACATACCGATGACAAAGGGAACAACGTATGTTGTTATGCGGTTTGACCGATAAAGATCTTCGTAGAATATGTAGGAGCCAATATGAACATCTAGGTTCCGCTATTGGTTATTGACTGGAGACGTGTCTCGGTCATGTCTACATAGTTCTCGAACCCGTAGGTCCGCACGCTTAAAGTTTGGTGATGATCGGTATTATGAGTTTTTGTGTTTTGATGTACCGAAGGTAGTTCGGAGTCCCGGATATGACCACGGATATGATGAGGAGTCTCGAAATGGTCGAGACGTAAAGATCGATATATTGGACGACTATATTCGGACACCGGAAGTGTTCAGAGTGGTTTCGGATAAATACCGGAGTACCGGGGGGTTACCGGAACCCCCCAGGGAGTTAATTGGGCCTCATGGGCCTTAGTGGGAGAAGCGAAGGGGCGGCCATGGCAGCTGCGCGCCCCCTTCCCCTCTAGTCCGAATTGGACAAGGAGGGGGCTGCGCCCCCCTTTTTCCTTCTCCTCCTCTCTCCCTTCCTCCCCTCTCCTACTACAACAAGGAAAAGGAGGAGTCCTACTCCCGGTGGGAGTAGGACCCCCCCTTGGCACGCCCTCCTCCTGGCCGGCCACCTCCCCCCTTGCTCCTTTATATACAGGGGCAGGGGGCACCCTAGAACACACAAGTTGATCTGTTGATCTATTCCAGCCGTGTGCGGTGCCCCCCTCCACCATATTCCACCTCGGTTATATCATAGCGGTGCTTAGGCGAAGCCCTGCGTCGGTAGCAACATCATCACCGTCATCACGCCATCGTGCTGACGGAACTCTCCCGTGAAGCTCTGCTAGATCGGAGTTCGTGGGACGTCATCGAGCTGAACGTATGCTGAACTCGGATGTGCCGTACGTTCGGTACTTGGATCGGTCGGATCATGAAGACATATGGCTACATCAACCGAGTTGTGATAACGCTTCCGCTTTCGGTCTACAAGGGTACATGGACACACTCTCCCCTCTCGTTTCTATGCATCACCATGATCCTGAGTGTCCGTAGGATTTTTTTTTGAAATTACTACGTTCCCCAACAATTTCCTTCACAATCTCTTCAGTGATGCTCAATCACTTTGGGTTTGTAGGTGTTTGGTTTGGGGTTCTGGGTTTTTCCTCACTTTATGATTTTTGCTCAAAGTCCTCGGAGGATGGGATGCTCTCAATGACAAGTGTCAGTTTCTCGCGGAGCAGCCAACCAGCTAGTGGTTGTAGGGGGGTATTTATAGCCTAGGGAGCAGCCCAACATGATAAGACACAAATGCCCTTCAATGATATGACCGTTAGGCGGATAGATATTTTGGGACAGCTGGCGCATAGCACAACAACGGTCAGAGATTTGGCTATCAAATTCCTTAGGGCTATCATGTTCCTCACTTGTAGGCAATCCGCACTGGCGAATTCCTAACTCCTTAGTCAGAACAAATTCCTCAGAGAACAGAAGATCTTGATCTCTGTCACTGAAGAAATTGACTGAACTGTATGAGATTTCCAATGGCTTCACTCGAAAGGATTGGGTAGGTGTAGGATTTTGAGATGAGCATCACTTGGAAACTTTTCCTTAGTTTTACCTCGACCACCTTTAACAGTACGGTGTCTCCTATGACTCAAGAAAGAGAAAACCGAAACTATGAAAACAAAAGTCTTCAAGCTTCATATTCCTCGCATGAATATCAAGTCTTCAGGATCACACCAATTTCTTCACTTTCAAAGTCTTCAGATAACCAAAGTCTTTAGTTGAGACACATTTTTAGGGGTCGACTTTCTCTGTGAATATCAAAATCCTCATAGACTTATAGACATGTGTACACTCATAAACGCATTAGTCCCTTAACCTATAAGTCTTCAATACACCAAAATCACTAAGGGGAACTAGATGCATTTACACCCTTCACATGCCTTATGGCATGTGTGTACACATGTGACTTCCATCCATTTTGGGAATGGTCACCCTTGTTGTGATGCTCAACAAGGACTTCAAGCAATGCATCATCCATCTTATCATCCCATGAGCAGTAATTTCTCCTCCATGTAGTTACTTCTTCGGCCATGGTGCTACAAGGAAATAAAATATTGTACAGAATAGAAAAGGTTTGAGAAATACCATGATGGTAGAAACATAATGTCATCCATTAATTCATGAAGGTGATGCATATACAAAATACCATAGGCATCATCACACTAGCAACTAGCTAGCTATACAAAAGAAGACCACCACAGCTAGCTATACAAAAGAAGACCACCATAGCTACCTATCATACTCTCATCCTATTCCATCTCCAGTTCTCCTTGTGCCACAAGGTACTCTGCAAACATATCATCAACTAGTTATTACCTAAAGTTGGACCATTCAGTAGTGACTTGCACACTTCTAATGAAGTTGTCATCATCTGGATCATCATTTGGCGCATCTGCTAAGTCACTATCAACTTCTAGCAATAACAAATCATCCATGACATGTTGCATATCCCTTGCAAAGTTATGTAACACACAACAATCATTAATAATTCGAATCTGCAATGATATTTTATTTCATAGTAAGCAATTGTCATCTCACAGATTTATTTTATTTGACACCATATTTACCTTTGGTACCTGATCCTTTATGGCAAAGAAGGACTGGGAACGCAAGATAGCCCATTTTTTCTCGAACAAGCCAAATGTTCGCTCCACTACATTCCTAGCACGAGAATGGCGCAAGTTATATAACTCCCTCTCGGATTGAGGTTGTTGTACACTTGCAGCCCATTCTTTTAGATGATACCGAGTGGACCTGAATGGAGCTAGAAATCCTTCTCCATTGGTATAACCAGCATCCACTAAAAAGTATTTCCCTATATCAATAAGTTAGTTAGCTAAAAATCAAGTCAAAGAAACTACATACCAAGAGTAAGAGTCGTACCCTTAGGCACAACAAAAGCATCTTTGTGGTTTGTCCTCATTGCATCACGCAAAACTCTTGAGTATGAAACTGAACCCTCCCAGCCAGGTAACACATAAAGAAACTTCATGTTCCAATCAATAACACCTAGCATGTTAGTGGTAATGGCTTGATTTCTGTTCCTATACCTTCCTTGGTCAGCCACATCAACAAGCACATCAATATGACAACCATCTAGTGCTTCAAGTGCATTACCAAACCACTTCCATTTGTAAAATCAGGAGCTTGAGTGGTAGAGGAAGGTAGCTTAATGAACTCCCCATATAGAGAGTAGGGCTGTTAGGACAGTAGAGAAGTGTGTGCTAATGGTCCATAAAGAACGCTTGTAGTTGTAGGTGCCACGCAACATCCTCATCTTGATACTATGACCAAGTACAAGCAAGAACATTGCAACTTTCTCTTCCATGGTCACATATACACTATCACAGAGGCCACATCTCTCCCGTAACATGGTGCAAAGGTCATGAAAGTTTCGTTTAGTTAGACGCAATTGATCATACCATGCCACTTCAAATCCATCATGCATGGTTTTAAGCAAATATTTCCTAAGGCTATGCTTGTCCTCATCATCATGAAAACTTCCTAGGTCCCTTGGTCCCCTATCCCTTTGTGTAGTAACAAATGCTAATGCAAGAGCACATGTTTCAACAAACAAATTTAGTCAAAACAATTCTTTTCCTCTTTCGTCTTTTATTTTCTTCATTTATCCACTCAACCAACTCCAATTGATCTGACATTGGGCTGTACAATTCAATTATCTAGTTGTAAGCAAATCAAAGAGACATCACATACACAAAGGCTAAATTACCGAATAAATGTGCGCAAGAAACTACGAAGTGGTTAATCTAAGAGCAGAAGATACGAATAGTTTGCGTTACATTTTTAATGGAAGTCTATGAATGATGAACTGACAGCAATTGTGGACCGGAGTCTACAACTTGTATACCTCATTCTTCCACAGTATCAATGCTAGTTTACTTTGAACTGCAAAGGTTTGTTGTTTTCCTTGGGTTCAATTTCATGTTATGTATTACTTATTATGTAGTCTACTTTTCTGTTGGAATGAGTCCAGATTATGCCTGTCGACTTTTATTTGAGTTTAATGGTCAAAAACTTGAAGCCATGTACTCTGGGACTCCCATGTATCACAGCCCTACAGGATAATGTCCTCTAGCAGAACCATCAAGATTTTAGTCCTCTGTGGCACTGGCGAGATGCTAGCTTGCCGTTGCCGGCAATGGGCACCACAGTCAATTGCTACATGCTGCCAACAAAAATGTATGTTAGGAACTTATTATCTGTGTGTATGCTAGATTTTGAATAGAAATTGGCATTTGCTTGGTCATTCCTACAGGGGCATGCAAGTGTAGCAGCATTTGCTGACTGCATTTCAGCACTAAATTTATCCAGTAATCAAAGAGTATTGAAAATGGTCAGTTAAAGCATTAACATGGGTTTTGTTTTGATATTTCTTACACATGCAGGTTTGTTTACTATGGGCAGCATTATCCTGGCGTCGGCTTTCGAGGGTAAGCATTGGGTTATGTATGATATATAGACGTACCCACTGAAATAAATCCCGATTTATTCATTTTTTCAGCCTACCTACTAAAGAAGAAGTTTGTTTGGTGCTTCCTTCTTTGTGCAGGTTATTGGTGGCTGGGATGACGAAATGCTCATTATGCATGTATGAGAAAGATCATTTACAATCTCAAGGCTCTTCGCTGAAGCTGCAGATTAGTTTTCTTCAAACTTGTTGTGAGGTTTTGATTTTTCTTGGTAAGTGAATATTAGAGATAGAAAATGAAGTATGTTTTGAGCTATGGGGGTTAATGTGGCAGTTGAGCAATTGCACTGGCTTATCAGATTCTGAGGATAATGAGATGCTGATAGTTCTTTGTTTGTTGAAAATTATTGCATGAAAAGATAGATGTTGGCATGAAGTCCCTCGTACTGGCGATAATTTTGGCTGCTGTCAGTTTAGTTCAGCGTACAATTTCATTCAATCCGGCAGCAGCTAGTAATAAGAATGTCAGACAGACATCTGATGGAGGCACACTTGATGACTACAAAACTTTTGAGTTTGTAGCACAATCAACATACATGCAAAACAACGAGTTTACAGAACAATCATATCCCAGACAGCATGGACGACAGGCAGGGACATGCAAAATAGAGGAGACAGTTATCGTTTTGCCAATCCAAGGCTGTTCTAATTGTTGTGGAGGTTGGGGATGTTGGGATTGACAAATCTTAGCGCTCGGGCGGCAAACCGCAGAACCGCGCTGGACGACTCGTTCTCTTGTAGGGCGACCTCCGGAAGCTGGTTGATCCTTAATGCAAGTGCACACACCTTGGCGTTCAGCTCCTGCATGTATATCATCATTGTCAGACATGGGTTATCTAATGGGATGAGACTTGACTTGAGAGTAAGCAAAATTGCCACACAAGATGGAGGAGAGTGATCGAAACTTACATGACTGCACTGCCTCTTCTTTAGTGCCTCACAGATGACGGTACTTGAATGAGTTCCGCTTACCATCGCAGAAAGTCGATCGTCATTGAGGCCGATCAGTGAATCCAGAACAAGACTCATCGTTTCAGTGTCAAGGGACGCATCAGGTAGCTTGAAGTAACACTGCATCACGGATACCCCCTGCTGATCTGCACACAAACAGACAATGTCCTGTGACAGCTTCTCCACGAGTCGCTTCTTCATCTCAGGGCTGCATTTCCTGAGTACGTGCTGGAGCAAATAATTGCTGCATGCACCAGGTCAAAGGGGTCACAACACACAATCTTGAAAGGGTCTCACAACACACAATCTAGAAAGGGCATTATATAAATTGTAGTACCTGTAGGCTCCGATCGCCAAGCCCATGGCATTCTCAATTAGTAGGTCTTCAATATCTCTCAGAAATTTTCCTGAAGCACGCCCATAAAGCTCGATCAAAAACCCTGACACATGCCTTGCATATTCTCTGTTGCTGGTCAAGCACTCGATGCCATGCTCGCATAGAATCTGTAACACATACAGCAGTCATCTGAATCAGAGTCGCGAGAAAAAGAAGGAAAACGGGGCAGGAGGAGGCTTTGATCGCTGCACAGTACCCTTGCCAGTGAGGCTGGCCGTGCTCTGATCTATTGTATTGTATGCATCTAGAAGAGATCACTGACTGCAACTTAAACATACCTCGGTGGACACGATGTTAAAGAGATGCTTAGTCAATTCCTCTTCTCGGGCGCTGTCCATGAGCTTTTTGTTGAGCAAACTGTTGAGCAGCATCTTTATCAGTAAGGGTTGATCGGCCACCGCTGTGATCACCGACCTTAGAGAGTTTATCCTGAACATGCACAATCCAAATTAAGCACACAAACAAAGAGTTCCAAATCAAAACTACATATGCAGCAGTCAGGCAAATTCTGAGTTTATCCTGAACATGCACAATCCAAATTAAGCACACAAACAAAGAGTTCCAAATCAAAACTACATATGCAGCAGTCAGGCAAATTCAGAGTTTATCCTGAACATGCACAATGGAAATTAATTACACAAACAAAGAGTTCCAAATCAAAACTAGATATGCAGCAGGCAGGCAAATTCAGAGTTTATCCTAAACATGCACAATGCAAATGAAGCATACAAACAGAAAGTTCCACATCGAAACTAGATATGCAGCAGGCAGGCAAATTCTGAGTTTATCCTGAACGTGCACAATGCAAATGAAGCATACAAACAGAAAGTTCCAAATCAAAACTAAATATGCAGCAGGCAAATTCTTACCAGTTGTCAAATTCTTCATTGTTTTTTGTTCTCAGCGCAGGGCCCCCCGCCACCCCTTGTACAATTGACTCAAGGACCTGCGAGTCCCCTCTTGAGTTATGAACTAGCGCGAGGAACACCTTGCTGCCCTCTTTGTTGGCCATCATAGTGCCGATACGTGACCTGACGTGGCCGAGCACAATGCGCTGCACTTTGTCGTCCCTTGATTGAAGCAGGCACACAACTTGTTCAGCTGACAGAGTGGATGTAAGCAGCGGCCCGACGTCCTTCCGATTGATAAGATCCCTTCGAATAGACGAGGTGAAGTTGCTTGGCCTTGGACGGCTCGATGTCGAAGCCGCCCCAATGTCGAGGTGCCGCGGCAGGCGCGATGTCTGGGCCGCGTGCGGGTGCCCCTCCTGCTGCTGCCTCCGCGCCGAGGTCTCCAGCTCCACGAGCGCCATCTGGGCAGAGACCACGGATCCGATGGGGACGTTGTGGTGATGATGCCCCACCGAGGCAGGGGGTGCGCCGTAGTAGGAATCGCCGCCGCGCGGACCGTAGTAGGCGTCGCCGCCGCGCGGGCCGTAGTAAGCGTCGCCGCCGCGCGGGCCGTAGTAGACGGCGGCGCCCGGTGGGACCCGTGGGTAGTAGGGGCTGTAATGCCCCGCGTGCGAGACGAACTGGTCTTGCTGAGGGTGCGGCGGAAGGAGCTGCTGCTGGTCGGCGCCAGGCGGGACGTGCGGCGAAGGAAGCGAAGCGAAGCAGTCGGCGCCAGGCGGGACGTGCGGCGAGGGAAGCGAAGCGAAGCAGTCGGCGCCCGGCGTGGCGTGCGGCGAGGGAAGCGAAGCGAGGTACTCGGTACCGGGCGGGGCGCGCGGCGAGGAAAGGGAAGTGAAGTAATCGGCGCCCGGCGGGGCGCGCGGCGAGGGGAGCGAAGGGTAGTACCCGAGGCTCGGGGGCAGGAAGCCGTTGGAGGCGGCGACCGGTCGGAGGAACCCGCCACCGTCAGCGACCGCCGCGGGATGCGGGACCGGGAGGGCGCCCTGCTGGCCGAGGTGCTGCGGCAGGGGGAGGCCGAGGTGCTGCGGCTGCTCCTCGGGCTCGGGCAGCTTGAGGTCATCGTCGGAGTCGTCCTCCAACAGAGCCTCAATCATCTCCATGTTGTTGAACTCCTCCATGGTCTCTGATTTGGTAGAGCGGTTGGGGATTTCGGTTATGCGACGGCGGGAGATTATATAGCCGTAGAAACTATTGGCAGGCAGGCAGGCAGCTGGAGACGGATGTGGGGTTCGCCGTCCGATATGGCGGTTGGCACTTGTTTTCGTGAGGACCGGAGCTCCAAACATCCTCCCTATAGACGCCTGAGCGGCCGGCCGTCACTGTTCGATCGACCTGGACGCGCTCAATTGCTCCCAGGAGCCACAAAAAGGAGCTCGGTGCAGCTTGCCAGGCTCGCTGAGCCTGCCTACGTCCGCCAAGTCACTGCCATGTGGGCCTCCACATGGGCGGGCGCCGAGGGGAGGCGAGGACGACGGCGGCTACGCTCTGACCTCCGAGTCTGATCTGATGAAGCTGGGTGGTCGCAGGCCTGCAGACGAGAGGCCAGGAAGACGGATGCGGCGCTCTGCTGGAGCTGGGTGGTCGCCGACAGCGTACACAAAGAAGAAGACGGGCGGCGTGGTCGCTG
Source organism: Triticum dicoccoides (assembly GCF_002162155.2). Taxonomy (NCBI): domain Eukaryota; kingdom Viridiplantae; phylum Streptophyta; class Magnoliopsida; order Poales; family Poaceae; genus Triticum; species Triticum dicoccoides. The sequence continues at coordinate 13,542,374 of NC_041386.1, read as the reverse complement.
ACGGCAAAAGAGGAAGACGGCGGCGGTGCTGCTCATGGACGTACGCGGGCGCCTGGAAGGCGGTCCACAGCACGCCGCACATGAGTGGTTCGTGGATGGTCGCCAACGAGCTCGCTGCGACCCAGGGGTTTGGCCTTATGGGGAGGAAGGAGACGAGGAAATGGAGAAGCAGAGGGGAGCCGCGGCACGCCGGCATCGATGGCCAGGCGGTTGTTCCTGCGGTGGCGGTGGCGGTGGCGGTGGCGGCGAGAAGTGAGGAAACCAAGTCCTCTCTCGCTGTACTCTACTCTGCCGCAGTCGTCGACTCGTTTCACTGGGCTAGATGGGCTAAACTGACGTGCATTTTGCTGCTTGGGCTTCGCTGGGCTGCGAGCTAAAAGCTCGAGTTGGACCGAGACGAGTCTGCTGGCTCGGCTCGAGGTCGACACAAGCCCAAAAGTACAGCCTGGCTCGGCCTTTTTAGTTCTGGAGCCGACCCTGGCTTGGGCCGAGTCACAGCGAGCGCGAGCCGAGCCCAAAAGCTCGAGTTGCACATCCAGATTTACTGTTCGAGCAGAAAAAAAGCCACTGAATCGGTCGCCCCAAACGCAACCGAAATGTCCGAGCTGACCGTCACCCCCATACCCATCCGGTATGTGGGGCAGATAGGGGACGCCCAGCCATGCCCAGACGTACCCGTCACGTCGGACTCACGGATGGGTCCGAGCTAAAACCCGTCGGTTCGAGGGGTGTCTCCTCTGGTTTAGGTGAGGACACATTCGTGGCAGTGTGCTAGTGCCGTCCGAGGGACCAAATCCACTAGTTAAGCCAGACGGCGAGGCAATCCTAGCCCCGTGGCATTATCTCTCTCCCGTTTGCGTCGCCGCTTCCCCCTATTGTTCCTATTCCACTTCGAATCCGAGGTCCACCGACGACGACACTGCCATGGTCCATAGCAAGATCACCATACAAGCTGCTGAGGTCAAAGCGCCCGATCGAGATCCAGGAGAAGATGTGCACTGTAGAGGAGGCCCGTGTCACGCGTCGCGCCGCTCATATTTGTCGCCGGCCTGCCTCCGGATAGTCCGGACAAGGAGGAACCAGAGCACATGGAGGTCGAGGGGTCGGAGCGGGAGGAGGTGGGGGCTGAGATGGTAGTGTCGGATCTAGAGGAGGAGGAGGAGTCACCATCAGACAAGGAGAAGAAGGCACCAACATCGGAGTTCGTGATGTAGACACGCTTGCCTAAGTGGAGGACGCGGCGGAGCACCTGGCAAAGTTGTCAGAATCGCGACTCAAGTCTTAGAATCTTACGACCTTACGATCCAAACTAGCCCCTCCGATTCTATGACTTTGCTCATAGAATATAAGTTTCTATGATTCATGATCCTACCAATGGAGTTCCGATCCGATTCAGAATCTCGATTCTGGCAACTTTGGCAGCAGGCCATTCTCGACTCCATCCACTCTGAGGCGGAGGTGGAGGCCAACTGCCGCTTCCTCTGCGATGCGTCCATGGAGCTTGAGGAGGCCTTCGCTTCTAAGGAGGCACCGCCGTCTCGCTCGAAAGCCAATGACCAAGAGGGCATCGGCTACCACATGAACGTTATCGACATATCCGGTGAAGAGTAGTGTAGGTGGCAGTTTGCCATGCTCTATGTACATATATCATGAATGTTTCATGGCTTTGTATTAAAATGGATATCATCAAATGGGAGTGTGGTTGT
>NC_041386.1:13510880-13540166 GCF_002162155.2 Triticum dicoccoides | reverse complement strand
GACGGGACACTTCCGCTAACCTTCGAGGGCTCATTTTTGCTATGTGTGGATGTAGACACCCTAAGTCCCCCTGCTCATCGCTCCAGCGGCAGTGGCGATTGTCGGTACCATGACCGTTGGGTTCACGAACCAAACTAAGCACGAGCCGCGATCACATCCTAGCCAAGACAGAGCAAATGAAGGGGCTCTTTGTCAACAAGATTTTCTCCACCACTTCGTGTTGGTATGCAAATCTTTGTCAAGATCGTCATCGACAGTCTATTCAAGAAAATGCTCAAGCTCCATGGTGGTACTTGTAAACTGCGTTGGGATTTTCCTTAAAGAGGAGGGGTGAAGCAGTACCACTAGTAGAAAACAGGGCTATGGTCCAGGCCGGCTTAGCCCATTAGTCCCGGTTCAGTCTAGAACCGGGACTAATATGAGCATTGGTCCCAGTTTGTGCGGCTAATGCATTAGTCCCGGTTCACTCGGGCCCTTTAGTCCCGGTTTAAGACATGAATCAGGACTAAAGGGTGCGATGACCTTTAGTCCCGGTTCGTGCCTCAAACCGGGACTAAAGATTAGACCTTTAGTCCCGGTTTGAGGCACGAACCGGGACTAATGGGGTTGAGACCTTTAGTCCCGGTTCGTGCCACGAACCGGTACTAAAGGTCCCATTTTCAAACTCTACCCCCCCTGGATCGCCTTTTCAGTTTAAAAAAAAATAAAAGAACATAATGGAAATGTCAACAAAATAAAAGAAAATAAGTTTCTCATGTGATATGTGGTCTAGTTGTTGGGAAAATTTGCAAATGTGAATTTTGACTTTATTTGCAAAATCTCTCTGAAATTTGTAAAAATGGGCATAACTTTTGCATACTAACTCGGATGAAAAAGTTTTTTATATGAAAAATCATCTACTCGAAAAGTTATATCCAAATTTAACGGGGGGAACCCCGTTAAACATTTTTAAAATCCTCAAAAACCTAATAGAAAAAAAGTTACGGGGCTTTTAAGATCTAGAGTGGAAAAAATTGAAAAATATTCAAACAGTGGGCAAGCTGTGGTCAAATAATGGTTAAACTAATTATTCTAGAATATTAGTGTTACTAAATAATTATTTTAGTTATTTCAATTTTGGTCAAATCTGGTCAAACTATGGTCAAACTCATTATTCAAGAAATATTAGTGTTACTAAATAATTATTGTTTTTTAAAACAATAGTTTCAAACTCAAACAGTGAAATGTGTCACTTCATGCTCAAGAAAAATTCGTGAAGGTTAATAGGATTGACATCTTACTATTGTCAGGAAAACAACAAGTGCAGACTTGGAGCGAGGGAGAATAGAACCCGGAAGTTAAGCGTGCTCAGGCTGGGGGAGTGGGAGGATGGGTGACCGTTCGGGAAGTTAGATGATTTGGAATGATGAGGGGTGATTAGAGGATAAATTGAGAAGTGATGAGGGGTGGCGATTACAGACAGGTTAAAGTAATTCAGAAGTTTGAAAATAAAAAAAATAAAAAAAAATTCAAATTTTTTTTTCAAAAAAAAATCATAAAATTTCCTTTAGTCCCGGTTGGTGTTACCAACCGGGACTAAAGGTGGAGCTCCACGTGGCCGCGCCCTTTAGTCCCGATTCTGGATTGAACCGGGACTAAAAGGGTCAGGGCATTAGTACCGACACTTTAGTCCCGGTTCAGGAACTGGGACTAAAGGCCCTTACGAACCGGGACTATAGGCCCTTTTTCTACCAGTGTACAGTAGAGGTAAGTATTTCCCTTAGTGAGAACCAAGGTTTATTGAACCACTAGGAGAACTAAGCAAACCCTCGTGAACAACACCTGCACTCACAAAAGCAAATACTTACATCAACTCGGGCAAGAGTATTGTCAATCCCTTGAACTCGTTACTTGCAAGGATCAAATCTAGTATAGGTAGATAGATAAATTGCAAAACAAAATAAAAGTGAATAAATTACAACACTATATTTTTGGATTTTATAATATGATAAAAGTAAACCCGTGGGCCGTAGTTTTCACTAGAACCTTCTCTCTCGAACACATAGCATACGATGGGTAAACAAATTACTGTTGGGCAATTGTTAGAAAAGTGCATAGTTATGACGTATTCATGGCAATGTTGACATATATAGGCATCACGTCCATGACAAGTAAACCGACTCCTACCTGGATCTACTACTATTACTCCACCAATCGACCACTTTTCCAGCATGCATCTATGGTATTAAGTTCATGACAAACAGAGTAGCGCTTTAAGCAACATGACATGATGCACACAAAGTAAACCAATCAATATGAATAAACCTCGTCGTTTTATCCTCAGTAGCAAAAATATAATACGTGTCTCGCTACCCTTTTTGTCATGAGGTGAGGACACCGCAAGATTGAACCCACTACAAAGCACCTCTCCCATTGAAGATAAATCAATCAAGTTGGTCAAACCAAACGGATAGATCACAGAGAAATACAAAGCTATCATAATCATGCATAATAAAGTTTAGAAAGACTCAACTACTTTCAATGAATAATCTGATCATGAACCACAATTCATCGGATCCCAACAAACACACTACAGAAAGAAATATTACATCGAATAGAAGTCCAAGAAGATCAAGGAGAACATTGTATTGAAGATCAAAGAGAGAAGCAACCTGCTACTTCTTGAGCTTGCGCTGGTTTTTCCCTTGAAGAGGAAAGGATGATGCAGCAAAGTAGAGATAAGTATTTCCCTCAGTTAGAGAACCAAGGTATCAATCAAGTAGGAGACAACACACAAATCACCAATACCTGCACAAACAATCAAATAACTTGCACCCAACACGATAAAGGGGTTGTCAATCCCTTCAGGGTTACTTGCAAAAGTGAGATCTGATAGAGATAGATGAAACTAAACAAAAGGCAAAGTAAATATTTTTGGTATGTTTGGTTTATAGATCGGAAAGTAAAAGATTGCAAAATAGTAGATCGAAAACTTATATGGTGGAAAATAGACCCGGGGGCCATAGGTTTCACTAGAGGCTTCTCTCAAGATAGTAAATAATACGGTGTGTGAACAAATTACTGTCGAGCAATTGATAGAAAAACGCAAAGTTATGACGATATCTAAGGCAATGATTATGAAATATAGGCATCACGTCCGTGTCAAGTAGACCGAAACGATTCTGCATCTACTACTATTACTCCACACATCGACCGACTCCAGCCTGCATCTAGAGTATTAAGTTCATGAAGAAGAAAGTAACACATTAAGTAAGATGGCATGATGTAGAGGAATAAACTCAAGCAATATGATGTAAACCCCATCTTTTTATCCTCGATGTAAACAATACAATATGTGCATTGCTGACCCTACTGTCACTGGGAAAGGACACCGCAAGATTGAACCCAAAGCTAAGAACTTCTCGCATTGCAAGAAAAACCAATCTAGTTGGCCAAACCAAACCGATAGCTCGAAGAGAATTACAAAGATACCAAATCATGCATAAAAGAATTCAGAGAAGATTCAAATAATATTCATATATAAGCTGATCATAAATCCACAATTCATCCGATCTCGACAAACACACCCCAAAAGAAGATTACATCGGATAGATCTCCAAGAACATCGAGGAGAACATGGTATTGAGAATCAAAGAGAGAGAAGAAGCCATCTAGCTACTAGCTATGGACCCGTAGGTCTATGGTAAACTACTCACGCTTCATTGGAAGGGCAATGGAGTTGATGTAGAAGCTCTCCGTGATCGAATCCCCCTCCGGCTGGATGCCGGAAAAGGCCCCTAGATGGGATCTCACGGGTACAGATGGTTGCGGCGGTGGAAAAGTGTTTTCGTGGATACTTCTGGTGGTTTGGGAATATATGTGAATATATAGGATGAAGAATTAGGTCAGGGGAGTCACGAGGGGCCCACAAGGCAGGGGGCGTGCCCTCCACCCTTGTGGCCTCCTCGTGGCTCTTCTGACTTGCACTCCAAGTCTCCTGGGTGTCTTCTGGTACAAGAAAAATCATCACGAAGGTTTTATTCCGTTTGGACTCCGTTTTGTATTCCTTTTCTGCTAAACTCCAAAACAAGGAAAAACAGAAACTAGCACTGGACTCTAGGTTAATAGGTTAGTCCCCCAAAAAAATATGAAATAGCATATTAATGCATATAAAACATCCAAAACAGATAATATAATAGCATGGAACAATAAAAAATTATAGATACGTTGGAGATGTATCAAGCATCCCCAAGCTTAATTCCTTCTCGTCCTCGAGTAGGTAAATGATAAAAACAGAATTTTTGACGTGGAATGCTACCTAACATATTTATCCATGTAATTTTTCTTTATTGTGGCACGAATGTTTAGATCCATAAGATTCAAAACAAAATTTTAATATTGACATAAAAACAATAATACTTCAAGCATACTAACAAGGCAATTCTGTCTTCTCAAAATAACATGGCCAAAGAAAGCTTATCCCTACAAAATCATATAGTCTGGCTATGCTCCATCTTCATCACACAAAATATTCAAATCATGCACAACCCCGATGACAAGCCAAGCAATTGTTTCATAATTTTGATGTTCTCGAACCTTTTCAACTTTCACGCAATACATGAGCGTGAGCCATGGACATAGCACTATAGGTGGAATAGAATATGGTGGTTGTGGAGAAGACAAAAAGAAGGAGATAGTCTCACATCAACTAGGCGTATCAACGGGCTATGTGGATGCCCATTAATAGATATCAATGTGAGTGAGTAGGGATTCCCATGCAACGGATGAACTAGAGCTATAAGTTTATGAAAGCTCAAAAATAAACTAAGTGGGTGTGTGTCGGTGTCAAAACTGGCAGATCTCGGGTAGGGGGTCCCGAACTGTGCGTCTAAGGATTGATGGTAACAAGGGACAAGTGGGACACGATGTTTACCTAGGTTTGAGCCCTCTTTATGGAGGTAAAACCCTACGTCCTTCTCGATTGTATTCGATGAGTATAGGGGTTACAAGAGTTGATATACCTCAAGATCATAATAGCTAAACCTTAGCTGTCTAGCTTATGAGAATTGTGATAGCATCTACGGACTAAACCCTTCGGTTTATATACACACATGAGGGGCCTAGGGTTGTACAGAGTCGGTTTGTGGGGCAAGGAAATAAGATATCCGGACACCAATCTTGCCATCCACGCATACAGGAGTCCTACCTGGACACAGGGGAAAATTCTTCTGCTTGTATCTTCACGGCCCATCAGCCCGGCCCATATCAAATAGCCCGGACACCCGAGGACCCCCTAATCCAGAACTCCCTCAGTAGCCCCCGAATTGGACTTCAAATGACGATGCAGTATCCGACTTATGTCTTCGGCTTTTGCAAGGTTGGTTCTTCATCATAGCTTGGACGGATAACAGTCCGGCCCCGACTTCCATGCTCTGCCTCTATGACTCCTTCCCTGTCGTCGCCTCGATTTCCACCCGCTAGGCGAATGTGAACGGTCCATAATAATTTTCACCAAAAATAAAACCCCTGGACACACAGGGACGTCGCCTATATAAAGAGGTTAGATCCTCAAGTGCCATCCACATCGTGCAGAGAACACCAGGACTATCCACGAAAGACTTCAAAACATGGCCATCGCCCTAGGCTCCTCTTCGCGCCACCATGGCCCTCAAGAGGGTGATTGGCAGAGCTGTTTAGTGTCTCATCTTAAGTTGAGTCGACTCCACACACAGGGATATCCCCCCTCTGTAACACCCCGGTGTAATGATGCTATAGTAACCCCTGGGGTTAAGTTAATCTTTGTGCTAAACATGTGCCTGATCATTATTGTCTCATGTTCTTTCAAAATTCCAATTGAATTCAAATTCAAATTCTGTGTGAAATTCAAAATGATCAGACATGAAAACAAAAATGTTCATCATGTGCCAAATATTCCACAACTAATATTGGTGGTGAACCAACATTTTGCCAAAGGGTTTAATTGGCCTAAACTACTTAAAACAGTGACCTAAGCAATAAATTAAATGCCTTTTTAATTTATAAAATTGGCATTTCTTTTTCTAAAGTCTCACAATATTTTTGTGGCAGTGCAATATACTTCTTTGAAATTATTTTGGCCAATGGCATAATTTTTGCAAAGTCTTTATTGGCTAAAAGAAAAAAAAGGAAAAGGAAAGAAGAAGGGGTGGGAGAGCCCCTGGCCTCTCCTTGGGCTTCGGCCCATCCTAGCAGGCCGGCCCACCTCACCCAGCCTGGCCGGCCCAGCTCCCCGAAGCGCGCCTCCCTCCTGTTCCCCCGACCGGGCGAGGCAGAGCGCGCCCGTCACCGCCGAACCACCTCGCCGTCGATGCCTCCACGAGAGGATAAGGCCTCCGCGCCCCCCTCGACGCCTCGGCCTCCTCCTCAGCTAGCCCCACTCACCTCCGCCTCTCCCATTCCCCTCCAGATTCCCCACGAGCTCTCCCTTCTCTCTGACCCGGGCGCGCCTGCCGCCGTCGCCGCGTCGATCCCGCGGCCACCGTCTTCGCCCCGCGTCGCCAACATGCCATAGGCGTCCGCCGTCGTCCTCCACGTCGAACGGTGCCCACCGTTGGAGCCGGAAGGCTCCGCAGCGCCGGATCCACGCCGTCTTCCTCCTCGGGACGCCCGAGCTCGCTGCCGTCGATTCGCTCCGCCGAGCCTCCCCCGAGCCCACGTTTGCACACCTATAGGCGCCCGGTGAGCTTCGCACCTCCTCCCCCTATCCGTTAGCTCTCTCTCGACCCGTAGCCATCATCGTTTGCATGGCCGAACCCATTGCCGCCTAGCTCATCGCCGGCACGGACCAGGTGACCTTTTGGTCCCACCAACATGTCCAACAAGCTCCATGCGCCGCGTAGACCTTGCCCAGCTCCTTAGTTCGCCAACACGCGCACCGCAACGCCAGTTCCGTCACCGCCCGAACCTCGCCTCCGCCACCCCTCGTCGCCAGCGCCAACTCCGGCGAAGCCAACACCATCGTTCGACTCACGGGCGAGGACTCGTCCGAACGCAGCCAACCGCGTGGCAAATGGTGCCCTCTAGCGCCTTTCCGGGCTGCTCCGCCGCGCGCCGCTGTGCTTTGCGTCACCGGAGCAGCTCCGGCGACGCATCCGACGTGGCGCCAACGTGGCCGTGGGCCCCACGCGTTGGGCCGCTGACCGCTGGGCCCCGCGGGCCCAGTTGACCAAGTCAACTGCCCACGTGGCAGCTCTGGCTCGCTGACATGTGGGTCCCGCGAGTAAAACATTAAAAAATACAAATGATTAATTAAACGTTAGTTAAATTAGTTAGTTAATTAGTACTAACTAGTCACTGGCTGTTGGGGCCCATGCCCCCTAACTAACCCTGTTAGTTTAGTTAAGCCTCTGTTAGACAAAGAGGCTGACAAGTGGGTCCCACCTGTCAGTTTGACTGGTCAGCAGAGCTGACGCAGTGCTGACGTCATTGCTGACGCAATAAACCTTTTCTGCTTTTAAAATAATTCAGAAATTGGTTTAAACTTTGAAAATCCGTAACTTTTAAACCGTAGCTCGGATGAAAATGTTTTCTACATGAAAGTTGCTCAGGAAAATCTAATGAATCTGAATACGCGGTCAGTTCATCTATCACATGCCCCTGGCATGCTGAACATGGAACGTTTCCCCTCTTTTCCTCGGTCCGGAATCCGCCTAACACCGGGAATTCATCCTCGGATGTTTATCCCCTCCGTCTGCAAAGTGTAGTACTACGTTAGGGAACCCTAGCTCGGCCTGTCGTCATGTTATGCCTTGTGATGCATTGTTTGCTCTGTATTTACTGTTTCTCCCCCCTCTTCTCTCCGGTAGACCCTGAGAATGATGATGCCGCTGTGATCGACTATGTCACCGACGACCCCTCCTTCTTGTCTGAGCAACCAGGCAAGCAAAACCCCCTTGAGCATTCTGATATCGCCCATTTCTTTCCCTCTCATTCTTGCATTAGAACTGCTACTGCTTTCTGTATGATCCTACTCTGATGCATAGCCTGTTGTTGTTACCTGTTTTCATACCTTACCTGCTTATCCTAAACTGCTTAGTATAGGTTGGTTAGTGATCCATCAGTGACCCCCACCTTGTCCCAGTTGCCCCGCTTTATGTTCGATGACTCGATCAACGTGATCGACGTCCAGGCCCCGACACCGCACATCACCCCCTAGTTGTACGACTCTGTAGAGTTACCATCGAGTGCCGAGGGTGGAACCTCTTACATCACTCCTGATGAGACCTCTGTAGTGTAGCTATTCAGTCATGGTCATTGAGGGTGATTTCCTCCTTAACCACTTCCGTTACCGCTCTGTCATGCAACCCCTCAAGTGTGAACCTCGAGGGTGGATCCTCTTACGTTCATCTTGATGATAACATCAAGTGGGATTCACCGGGGGTTATTCCTCGGGTTTTCCCCTTGGTGTTAGACACACAGTTACTATGGTTACTATGACTTTACACTGAGCCATGTTACTAAAGATGGGTTGGCCCTGAGGGGTACCCGCGTGAGCTTAATAGCGAGTGATGTGGAGTCAGGTTGACCTGGAAGGTGCCCGCGAGATACTTACGAGGCATGGCCGGGCATTCTTAGCCCTTGCCGCAAGTACTCGAGACGGGGCGACGGGGTCACATCGATCGTGAGTCTCTTCTCGTTACCACGTGCTCCTAATCCACTATGGTTTGGATATTTGATCCGAGGGGCCTTTGGCCTGATAGCACTAACCATCATGTGGGCATAGTATGGGTGTTCTGCGTCTTATACATCAGCCGAAGCTTAATAGACGTCGGCAACTGAGCGGCACGCGCCGGGTTGGACTGCTAAGCTCCTGCCTTGTTGAAGGAGGTATCTAGGTCTGCTCACCGGCCTTGTTCGCAATGTGCAGGAGTTCCCGGGGAGATGGCCCATGACCCCTGGGGGCATTGGTTTAGTCCGGCGTGCTTACCTCTCTATTAAGCCTAGGTCGGGTTGCGGCGTATTGTTTGCCCGAGGCCGGGCGTGACCCATGAAAGTGTGTCTGGCCGGAGTTAATCGAGCGTCGTGGGTAAGTTGGTGCACCCCTGCAGGGAAGAAAACATCTATCGTTAGCCTGTCCTATGGTAACGGACACTTGGAGTTGTATCGCGATTGATACAACTAGAACTGGATACTTGTGATGAGAAATGGATGCATATGAGACTTGGATATGAGATGATAACGGTATAGTATGGCTCTGGGATTGCTTTCTCGCAGGGAGTCAAGAAAGGATCTCTGGCCGAGGTTGATAACACTACTACTTTACATTATGTTGATATGCACTCTTCTATATGCTGCAAGATGCTTGAAGATGCTAGTCTTCGATAGGCTAGGCCTTTCCCCTTCTTTCTGGCATTCTGCAGTTTAGTCCACAGATACAACCCATTTCCTTTGATACAGATGCATACTTAGTTTAGATTTGATGTAAGTCTTGCGAGTACTTTGGATGAGTACTCACGGCTGCTTTGCTACCCCTTTTCACCCATACCCGATTGTTGCGACCAGATGACGGATCCCAGGAGCCAGACGACACCACTGATGACTACTGCTACGCCGAGGGTGCCTACTACTACGTGACGGTCGCTGGCAACTTGGAGTAGTTAGGAGGCTCCCAAGTAGGAGGCCTTGCCTTTTCGATCAATGTTGCTTCTGTGCTAGCCTTCTTAAGGCAAAACTTGTCTAACTTATGTCTGTACTCAGATATTGTTGCTTCCGCTGACTCTTGTGTATTTGAGCTTATGTATTCAAGCCCTCGAGGCCCCTGGCTTGTAATATAAAGCTTGTATTATTTTAATTTGTGTCTAGAGTTGTGTTGTGATATCTTCCCATGAGTCCTTTATCTTGATCGTACACATTTGCGTGTATGATTAGTGTACGGTCAAATCGGGTGCGTCACAAGTTGGTATCAGAGCCGACTGCCTGTAGGTAGCCCCCTTTCCAACTCCTTGGCCGAAGTTGAGTCTAGTCAGTGAAATTTTTTTATTAACATTGGCCGTGTGTCTTACGGGCCCACGTCGCCATATGGGTGGTATTAGGATCTTTTATTCCTCGTCTATACTCTGGGACTCTGATCTCTCTTCTATTCGGGTTAAAATGGTTTTACTAACTCTAACATTAGGATCCCTTGACCACATTCACCCCAGAGCTAGATAAGCCATAGAAATTCCTTAGAATAGTATTCAGAATGGTACACACACTGTCGTGTTGACTACTATGTTGGAAATATGCCCTAGAGGCAATAATAAAAGCATTATTATTATATTTCCTTGTTCATGATAATTGTCTTTATTCATGCTATAATTGTGTTATCCGGAAATCGTAATACATGTGTAATAACAGACACCAACATGTCCCTAGTGAGCCTCTAGTTGACTAGCTCGTTAATCAACAGATAGTCATGGTTTCCTGACTATGGACATTGGATGTCATTGATAACGAGATCACATCATTAGGAGAATGATGTGATGGACAAGACCCAATCCTAAACATAGCACAAGATCATATAGTTCGTTTGCTAGAGTTTTCCAATGTCAAAGTATCTTTTCCTTAGACCATGAGATCGTGTAACTCCCGGATACCGTAGGAGTGCTTTGGGTATACCAAACGTCACAACGTAACTGGGTGACTATAAAGGTAGACTACGGGTATCTCTGAAAGTGTCTGTTGGGTTGACATGGATCAAGACTGGGATTTGTCACTCCGTATGACGGAGAGGTATCACTGGGCCCACTCGGTAATGCATCATCATAATGAGCTCAAAGTGACCAAGTGTCTGGTCACGGGATCATGCATTACGGTACGAGTAAAGTGACTTGCCGGTAACGAGATTGAACGAGGTATTGGGATACCGACGATCGAATCTCGGGCAAGTAACATATCGATTGACAAAGGGAATTGCATACGGGGTTGATTGAATGCTCGGCATCGTGGTTCATCCGATGAGATCATCGTGGGGCATGTGGGAGCCAACATGGGTATCCAGATCCCGCTGTTGGTTATTGACCTGAGAGTCGTCTCGGTCATGTCTGCTTGTGTCCCGAACCCGTAGGGTCTACACACTTAAGGTTCGGTGACGCTAGGGTTGTGAAGATATGTATATGCAGTAACCCGAATATTGTTCGGGGTCCCGGATGAGATCCCAAACGTCACGAGGAGTTCTGGAATGGTCCGGAGGTAAAGAATTATATATAGGAAGTGCTGTTTCGGCCATCGGGACAAGTTTCGGGGTCACCGGTATTGTACCGGGACCACCGGAAGGGTCCCGGGGGTCCACCGGGTGGGGCCACCTATCCCGGGGGGCCCCATGGGCTGAAGTGGGAGGGAACCCAGCCCATAGTGGGCTGGGGCGCCACCCCCCAAGGGCCCATGCGGCTAGGGTTGGGGGAAACCCTAAAGGGGGGCGCCCCCTTGCTTGGGGGGTAAGCCCCCCACCCTAGGCCGCCGCCCCCCCTAGTAGATCCATCTACTAGGGCCGGCGCCCCCCCATGGCACCCCTATATATAGTGGGGGAGAGGAGGGACTTCATACCCCAGCCCCTGGCGCCTCCCTCTCTCCCCGTTACGTCTCTCTTCCTCGTAGTATAGGCGAAGCCCTGCTACTGTGACGCCATGCATCCACCACCACGCCGTCGTGCTGCTGGATCTTCGTCAACCTCTCCTTCCCCCTTGCTGGATCAAGAAGGAGGAGACGTCTCCCGTCCCGTACGTGTGTTGAACGCGGAGGTGCCGTCCGTTCGGCGCTTGGTCATCGGTGATTTGGATCACGTCGTGTACGACTACATCATCACCGTTCTTTGAACGCTTCCGCACGCGATCTACAAAGGTATGTAGATGCATATGATGACTCGTTGTTAGATGAACTCCTAGATGATGTTGGTGAAACGAGTAGGAAAATTTTTGTTTTCTGCAACGTTCCCCAACAGTGGCATCATGAGCTAGGTCTATGCGTAGTTCTTCTTGCGCGAGTAGAACACAATTAGTTGTGGGCGTAGATTTGTCAACTTTCTTGCCGTTACTAGTCTTTTCTTGCTTCAGCGGTATTGTGGGATGAAGAGGCCCGGACCAACCTTACACGTACGCTTACGTGAGACCGGTTCCACCGACTAACATGCACTAGTTGCATAAGGTGGCTGGCGGGTGTCTGTCTCTCCCACTTTAGTTGGAGCGGATTCGATGAACAGGGTCCTTATGAAGGGTAAATAGAAGTTGACAAATCACGTTGTGGCTTTAACGTAGGTAAGAAGTCGTTCTTGCTAGAACCCTAATTCAGCCACGTAAAAGTTGCAACAACAATTAGAGGACATCTAACTTGTTTTTGCAGCAAGTGGTTTGTGATATGATATGGCCAAAGTTGTGATGAATGATGAATGATCTATATGTGATGTATGAGATGTTCATGCTATTGTAATAGGATTCACGACTTGCATGTCGATGAGTATGACAACCGGCAGGAGCCATAGGAGTTGTCTTTATTCTTTTATATGACCTGCGTGTCATTGAAACGCCATGTAAATTACTTTACTTTATTGCTAAACGCGTTAGCCATAGTAGTAGAAGTAATAGTTGGCGAGCAACTTCATGGAGACACGATGATGGAGATCATGATGATGGAGATCATGGTGTCAAGCCGGTGACAAGATGATCATGGAACCCCAAGATGGAGATCAAAGGAGCTATGTGATATTGGCCATATCATGTCACGTTTATTATTTGATTGCATGTGATGTTTATCATGTTTTGCATCTTGTTTACTTAGAACGACAGTAGTAAATAAGATGATCCCTCATAATAATTTCAAGAAGTGTTCCCCCTAACTGTGCACCGTTGCGACAGTTTGCTGTTTCGAAACACCACGTGATGATCGGGTGTTTTATTCAGACGTTCACATACAACGGGTGTAAGACAGATTTACACATGCAAACACTTAGGTTGACTTGACGAGCCTAGCATGTACAGACATGGCCTCGAAACACAGAAGACCGAAAGGTCGAGCATGAGTCGTATAGAAGATACGATCAACATGAAGATGTTCACCGATGTTGACTAGTCCGTCTCACGTGATGATCGGACATGGCCTAGTTAACTCGGATCATGTAATACTTAGATGACTAGAGGGATGTCTAATCTAAGTGGGAGTTCATTAATAATTTGATTAGATGAACTTAATTATCATGAACTTAGTCTAAAATCTTTGCAATATGTCTTGTAGATCAAATGGCCAAGGTAGTCCTCAACTTCAACGCGTTCCTAGAGAAAACCAAGCTGAAAGACGATGACAGCAACTATACGGACTGGGTCCGGAACCTGAGGATCATCCTCATAGCTGCCAAGAAAGATTATGTCCTACAAGCACCGCTAGGTGATCCACCCGTCCCACAGAACCAAGACGTTATGAACGCTTGGCAGACACGTGTTGACGACTACTCCCTTGTTCAGTGCGGCATGCTTTACAGCTTAGAGCTGGGGCTCCAAAAGGGTTTTGAGAGACATGGAGCATATGAGATGTTCGAAGAGCTGAAAATGGTTTTTCAAGCTCATGCCCGGATCGAGAGATATGAAGTCTCCGATAAATTCTTCAGCTGTAAGATGGAGGAAAATAGTTCTGTCAGTGAGCACATACTCACTATGTCTGGGTTGCATAACCGCTTGTCTCAGCTGGGAGTTAATCTCCCGGATGATGCGGTCATTGACAGAATCCTCCAGTCGCTTCCACCAAGCTACAAGAGCTTTGTGATGAACTTCAACATGCAGGGGATGCAAAAGACCATTCCTGAGTTGTTCTCAATGCTGAAATCAGCGGAGGTAGAAGTCAAGAAGGAACATCAAGTGTTGATGGTCAATAAAACCACTAAGTTCAAGAAAGGCAAGGGTAAAAAGAACTTCAAGAAGGACGGCAAGGAGGTTGCCGCGCCCGGCAAGCAAGCTGCCGGGAAGAAGCCAAAGAATGGACCCAAGCCCGAGACTGAGTGCTTTTATTGCAAGGGGAGCGGTCACTGGAAGCGGAACTGCCCTAAATACTTAGCAGACAAGAAGGCTGGCAAAACAAAAGGTATATGTGATATACATGTAATTGATGTGTACCTTATTAGCGTCCGTAGTAGCTCCTGGGTATTTGATGCCGGTGCAGTTGCTCACATTTGTAACTCAAAGTAGGGGTTGCGGAATAAGCAGAAACTGGCAAAGGACGAGGTGACGATGCGCGTCGGGAATGGTTCCAAGGTCAATGTGATCGCCGTCGGCACGCTACCTCTACACTTACCTTCGGGATTAGTTTTAAACCTTATTAATTGTTATTTAGTGCCAGCTTTGAGCATGAACATTGTATCGGGATCTCGTTTAATTCGAGATGGCTACTCATTTAAATCCGAGAATAATGGTTGTTCCATTTATATGAGTGATATGTTTTATGGTCATGCTCCTATGGTGAATGGTTTATTCTTTATGAATCTCGAACGTAATGCTACACATGTTCATAATGTGAATACCAAAAGATGTAAAGTTGATAATGATAGTACCACATACTTGTGGCATTGCCGCCTTGGTCACATAGGTGTCAAACGCATGAAGAAGCTCCATGCAGATGGACTTTTGGAGTCTCTTGATTATGAATCATTTGACACGTGCGAACCATGCCTCATGGGTAAAATGACCAAGACTCCGTTCTCAGGAACAATGGAGCGAGCAACCAACTTATTGGAAATCATACATACTGATGTGTGCGGTCCAATGAGTGTTGAGGCTCGCGGTGGCTATCGTTATGTTCTCACCCTCACTGATGACTTGAGTAGATATGGGTATATCTACTTAATGAAACACAAGTCTGAAACCTTCGAAAAGTTCAAGGAATTTCAGAGTGAGGTTGAAAATCAACGTGACAGGAAAATCAAGTTTCTACGATCAGATCGTGGAGGAGAATACTTGAGTCACGAGTTTGGCACACACTTAAGAAAATGTGGAATAGTTTCACAACTCACGCCGCCTGGAACACCTCAGCGTAACGGTGTGTCCGAACGTCGTAATCGCACTCTATTGGATATGGTGCGGTCTATGATGTCTCTTACTGATTTACGGCTATCTTTTTGGGGCTATGCTTTAGAGACTGCTGCATTCACTTTAAATAGGGCTCCGTCGAAATCCGTTGAGACGACACCGTATGAATTATGGTTTGGGAAGAAACCTAAGCTGTCGTTTCTAAAAGTTTGGGGATGCGATGCTTATGTCAAGAAACTTCAACCTGAAAAGCTCGAACCCAAGTCGGAAAAATGCGTCTTCATAGGATACCCAAAAGAAACTATTGGGTACACCTTCTACCTCAGATCTGAAGGCAAGATCTTTGTTGCCAAGAATGGGTCCTTTCTAGAGAAAGAGTTTCTCTCGAAAGAAGTAAGTGGGAGGAAAGTAGAGCTTGATGAAGTATTACCTCTTGAACCGGAAAATGGCGCAACTCAAGAAAATGGTCCTGAGGTGCCTGCACCGACTAGAGAGGAAGTTAATGATAATGATCAAGATACTTCTGATCAAGCTCCTACTGAGATTCGAAGGTCCACAAGGACACGTTCCGCACCAGAGTGGTACGGCAACCCTGTCTTGGAAATCATGTTGTTAGACAACGGTGAACCTTCGAACTATGAAGAAGCGATGGCGGGCCCGGATTCCGACAAATGGCTAGAAGCCATGAAATCCGAGATAGGATCCATGTATGAAAACAAAGTATGGACTTTGACTGACTTGCCCGTTGAACGGCGAGCCATAGAAAATAAATGGATCTTTAAGAAGAAGACAGACGCGGATGGTAATGTGACCATCTATAAAGCTCGGCTTGTCGCTAAGGGTTATCGACAAGTTGAAGGAATTGACTACGATGAGACTTTGTCACCGGTAGCGAAGCTAAAGTCCGTCCGAATCATGTTAGCAATTACCGCATTCTACGATTATGAGATATGGCAAATGGACGTCAAAACGGCATTCCTTAATGGTTTCCTTAAGGAAGAATTGTATATGATGCAGCCGGAAGGTTTTGTCGATCCTAAGAATGCTGACAAGGTGTGCAAGCTCCAACGCTCGATTTATGGGCTGGTGCAAGCATCTCGGAGTTGGAACATTCGCTTTGATGAGATGATCAAAGCGTTTGGGTTTACGCAGACTTATGGAGAAGCCTGCGTTTACAAGAAAGTGAGTGGGAGCTCTGTAGCATTTCTCATACTATATGTAGATGACATACTTTTGATGGGAAATGATATAGAACTCTTGGACATCATCAAGGCCTACTTGAATAAGAGTTTTTCAATGAAGGACCTTGGAGAAGCTGCTTATATATTAGGCATCAAAATCTATAGAGATAGATCGAGACACCTCATAGGTCTTTCACAAAGCACATACCTTGATAAGATATTGAAGAAGTTCAATATGGATCAATCCAAGAAGGGGTTCTTGCCTGTGTTACAAGGTATGAAATTGAGCTCAGCTCAATGCCCGACCACGACAGAAGATATAGAAGAGATGAGCATCATCCCCTATGCATCAGCCATAGGTTCTATTATGTATGCCATGCTGTGTACCAGACCTGATGTAAACCTTGACGTAAGTTTGGTAGGAAGGTACCAAAGTAATCCCGGCAAGGAACACTGGACAGCGGTCAAGAATATCCTGAAGTACCTGAAAAGGACTAAGGAAATGTTTCTCGTTTATGGAGGTGACGAAGAGCTCGTCGTAAAGGGTTACGTCGACGCTAGCTTCGACACAGATCTGGATGACTCTAAGTCACAAACCGGATACGTGTTTGTTTTGAATGGTGGGGCAGTAAGCTGGTGCAGTTGCAAGCAGAGCGTCGTGGCGGGATCTACATGTGAAGCGGAGTACATGGCAGCCTTGGAGGCAGCACATGAAGCAATATGGGTGAAGGAGTTCATCACCGACCTAGGAGTCATACCCAATGCGTCGGGGCCAATCAAACTCTTTTGTGACAACACTGGAGCTATTGCACTTGCCAAGGAGCCCATGTTTCACAAGAAGACAAGGCACATCAAGTGTCGCTTCAACTCCATTCGTGAAAATTTTCAAGATGGAGACATAGAGATTTGTAAAGTACATACGGACCTGAATGTAGCGGATCCGTTGACTAAACCTCTCCCTAGAGCAAAACATGATCAACACCAGAATTCCATGGGTGTTCGATTCATCACAATGTAACTAGATTATTGACTCTAGTGCAAGTGGGAGACTATTGGAAATATGCCCTAGAGGCAATAATAAAAGCATTATTATTATATTTCCTTGTTCATGATAATTGTCTTTATTCATGCTATAATTGTGTTATCCGGAAATCGTAATACATGTGTGAATAACAGACACCAACATGTCCCTAGTGAGCCTCTAGTTGACTAGCTCGTTGATCAACAGATAGTCATGGTTTCCTGACTATGGACATTGGATGTCATTGATAACGAGATCACATCATTAGGAGAATGATGTGATGGACAAGACCCAATCCTAAACATAGCACAAGATCGTATAGTTCGTTTGCTAGAGTTTTCCAATGTCAAAGTATCTTTTCCTTAGACCATGAGATCGTGTAACTCCCGGATACCGTAGGAGTGCTTTGGGTATACCAAACGTCACAACGTAACTGGGTGACTATAAAGGTAGACTACGGGTATCTCCGAAAGTGTCTGTTGGGTTGACATGGATCAAGACTGGGATTTGTCACTCCGTATGACGGAGAGGTATCACTGGGCCCACTCGGTAATGCATCATCATAATGAGCTCAAAGTGACCAAGTGTCTGGTCACGGGATCATGCATTACGGTACGAGTAAAGTGACTTGCCGGTAACGAGATTGAACGAGGTATTGGGATACTGACGATCGAATCTCGGGCAAGTAACATATCGATTGACAAAGGGAATTGCATACGGGGTTGATTGAATCCTCGGCGTCGTGGTTCATCCGATGAGATCATCGTGGGGCATGTGGGAGCCAACATGGGTATCCAGATCCCGCTGTTGGTTATTGACCGGAGAGTCGTCTCGGTCATGTCTGCTTGTCTCCCGAACCCGTAGGGTGTACACACTTAAGGTTCGGTGACGCTAGGGTTGTGAAGATATGTATATGCAGTAACCCGAATATTGTTCGGGGTCCCGGATGAGATCCCGGACGTCACGAGGAGTTCCGGAATGGTCCGGAGGTAAAGAATTATATATAGGAAGTGCTGTTTCGGCCATCGGGACAAGTTTCGGGGTCACCGGTATTGTACCGGGACCACCGGAAGGGTCCCGGGGGTCCACCGGGTGGGGCCACCTATCCCGAGGGCCCCCATGGGCTGAAGTGGGAGGGAACCCAGCCCATAGTGGGCTGGGGCGCCACCCCCCAAGGGCCCATGCGGCTAGGGTTGGGGGAAACCCTAAAGGGGGGCGCCCCCTTGCTTGGGGGGCAGGCCCCCCACCCTAGGCCGCCGCCCCCCTAGTAGATCCATCTACTAGGGCCGCCGCCCCCCCATGGCACCCCTATATATAGTGGGGGAGAGGAGGGACTTCATACCCCAGCCCCTGGCGCCTCCCTCTCTCCCCGTTACGTCTCTCTTCCTCGTAGTATAGGCGAAGCCCTGCTACTGTGACGCCCTGCATCCACCACCACGCCGTCGTGCTGCTGGATCTTCGTCAACCTCTCCTTCCCCCTTGCTGGATCAAGAAGGAGGAGACGTCTCCCGTCCCGTATGTGTGTTGAACGCGGAGGTGCCGTCCGTTCGGCGCTTGGTCATCGGTGATTTGGATCACGTCGTGTACGACTACATCATCACCGTTCTTTGAACGCTTCCGCACGCGATCTACAAAGGTATGTAGATGCATATGATGACTCGTTGTTAGATGAACTCCTAGATGATCTTGGTGAAACGAGTAGGAAATTTTTTGTTTTCTGCAACGTTCCCCAACATACTAAGTGGTATCCATCATACCTCTTTCCTTATGCATGTTTCATCATTAATGATCCTTGTCTTTGCAAATGCTCAATGCTAAACTACTCCCTGTTACATGTGAGCAGGATGGTTAGACCCGCTGGTCGTGGCCGTGGTGCCAACGATCCACCACCGCCCGAATTCTTTGCTGGAATGATGCAACAATTTGAGCTGAACCGCCAGTTCATGGAAGGAACGATGGCTCAGTTTCCTCGTCCGAACATGAATCAGCAGCCAACCCCAGTAACTCTGCAGGACTTCATGCGTCTCAACCCAACTATTTACCGCAGCTCAACTCAACCCCTTGATGCTGATGGCTGGCTCCGCGACATCACATATGAAATGGAGTCTGCTAGTGTGGCCCCTGCTAGCTATGTCACCTTTGCATCTTTCTTTCTGAAGGGTCCCGCTGCTCAATGGTGGGACAACCACAGGCATACCCTGCCTACTGGAACGGTCATCACTTGGCTGGATTTCCATGCTGCCTTCCGTGCCCACTTCATTCCTCAGGGAATCATGGACAGGAAGAAGCGAGATTTCCACAACCTCACCCAAGGCAATAATACTGTAGATGCTTATCAGCGGGAATTTCTGGACTTGTCTCGCTATGCTGAAGAAGACATTGCAACTGATGCTCGCAGGCAAGAAAAGTTCCGTGATGGACTTCACCCTGATATTAAGCTAGCACTGCTCGCTCATGACTTTGTCGACTTTGCCACATTGGTGAACAAGGCTATTCAGGTTGAGACCGGTCTTCAGGAACACCAGAGATCCCTCAGGCGCAGCCGTAACGCTGGCTCATCTTCGGGCCCGTCAGCGCAAAAGCAACGGATATGGATTCCCCACAACATGTATCGTCCAGCTGCACCTGCACCAAGATAGACCTATGCCACACCTCGTCTGCCTCCTCCACCGCAGAGGCAGCCCCTTCGGGCTGTACCATCCCAAGCTTCTGCTCCCAATCCCAATGATGGTCTATGCTTCAAGTGTGGCCTTCCAGGTCACCGTTCCAGGAAATGGCCTCAAAATCAGAATCAGCTGGCTCTGCCTTCAACTATCCATAACAATCAGCCCCATAACAACTATGCCAGACCTTATGGTCGTGGTCAGGCTAATCATATTGATCTGAATGAAGCTCAAGGCCAGCCTGCCACGATGATGGGTACTCTTCTTGTTAATTCAGTACCAGCATCTGTTTTGTTTGATTTAGGAGCATCGCATTCCTTCATATCAGAAGAGTTTGCATTCATGCATGGCATTAAATACGAAGAGATGCACACTCCACTAGTGGTAAAAAACCCTGCGGGCCAATGCCAAACCTCCATGGTTAGCCACAACATTTCAGTTGAAGTCGAAGGGTTGGAATTTTTTGCATCCCCCATTATTTTGAAGTCTTCCAATATTGACCTCATTCTGGGAATGGATTGGTTAAAAGCACATACGGCTTCTATCGTTTGCGCCACTAAAACCATCCACCTTCTTCACCCTTCAGATGAGATAGTAAGCTACCATGCTCAGATTGTTCAAAACGCTGAAGCACGACTTTATGCTTTGAATGCGTTGAACACAGCACCTCTTGAGGGAATTGAAAGGATTCCAGTTGTTTGCGACTTCCTAGATGTCTTTCCAGAAGAACTTCCAGGAACACCTCCTGCCCGGGCTGTCGAGTTCGTCATCGATTTGAAACCATGCACCGTTCCTATTGCCAAACGACCCTACAAGATGCTACCTCATGAACTCCTTGAACTTGAGGAGGAAAGCGACAAATCTCTTCGCAGTGGTTTCATTCGTCCAAGTTCCTCAGCTTGCGGAGCACCTTCTCTCTTTGTAAAGAAGAAGGATGGAACGAATCGTTTGGTCCAAGACTGCCGTCCTATCAACCAAGCTACAATTCAGAACAAATATCCCCTTCCTCGGATCAATGATCTGTATGATCAACTGGCTGGTTCATCAATATTCTCTAAACTCGACTTGAGGTTGGGTTACCACCAGATCCGTGTTCGTGAAGAGGATATTCCAAAGACCGCATTCGTCACTCGTTATGGTTCTTACGAGTACACCGTCATGTGTTTTGGCTTGACCAATGCTCCAGCCACATTCTCTCGTCTGATGAACTACATATTCATGGATTACCTCGACAAGTTCATCGTAGTCTATCTGGATGATATTCTGGTATATTCAAGAACAAAGAAGAACATGCTGAACATCTTCGACTTGTTCTAGAGAAGCTTCGAGAACATCAACTTTATGCCAAGTATTCCAAGTGCAAATTTTGGTTACCCGAAGTCACCTACCTTGGTCATGTCATCTCCAAGGATGGTATTGCCGTCAACCCAGAGCGCGTTCAGGCTATTCTTGATTGGACCCCTCCGAAGACTGTCAAGCAAGTCAGAAGCTTTCTCGGACTTGCCAGCTATTGTCGCCGCTTTGTCGAGAACTTCTCCAAGATCGCAAAGCCACTGACCAATATGCTCCATAAAGGCGTTAAGTTTGAGTGGACAGATAAATGTCAGGAAAGTTTCCAGGACTCAAAGACAAGCTGACATCTGCCCCAGTGCTTGCTCCCCCTGATTCTCACAAGGACTTCGTCATCTATTGCGACGCTTCACATCAAGGATTAGGCTGTGTCCTAATGCAAGAGAGCAGAGTGATTGCTTATGCCTCTCGTCAAGTGCGTTCCCATGAAGAGAACTACCCAGTTCATGACCTTGAGCTTGCTGCAGTTATCTATGCATTGGAGCTATGGCGATAGTACCTTCTCGGTAATCGTTGCGAGATCTTCACTGATCATCAGAGTCTGAAGTATTTGTTTACTCAGCCAGATCTGAACCTCCGTCAGCAGCGATGGATGGAAGCTATTGCTGACTACAACTACGGTATATCTTATACACCTGGCAAGGCTAATGTAATGGCCGATGCCCTGAGCCGTAAGTCTTATTGCAACAATCACATGGTCTTCAAAGCTCAACCCCGCCTTTATGAAGAGCTATGCAAGATGAACCTTCAACTAGTTCCACAGGGTTATCTGAATAACCTTGTCTTGGAACCAACTCTTCTGAACGCAATCAAGTCTGCTCAAGCCAAAGATGCTCATGTTGATTTGATGAAAAGGGATCTCGCCTTAGAGAAATCCAGAGATTTCTCACTTGGTGAAGATGGAACCTTATACTTCAGAGATCGCATTGTAGTGCCCCGGTTCGAGCTTATGACAGAGAAGGTGATGAAAGAAGCGCATGATACCCCTCTCTCTATTCATCCGGGAAGTACCAAGATGTATCTAGACATCCATCAGAAGTACTGGTGGTCTAATATGAAGCAAGACATTGCTCGATATATTGAAGAATGTGACGTTTGTCGTCGCGTCAAAGCAGAACATCAGAAACCGGCTGTACTTCTACAACCGCTTCCGATTCCTGAATGGAAGTGGGATAAGATCCAAATGGACTTCGTCACTGGCCTTCCCAAGTCTCAGAAAGGTAAATATGCTATCTTTGTCGTCATCGACCAATTCTCGAAGGTTTCTCACTTTCTGCCAGTCAAGGAGACTATCACTGCTAGTCAATTAGCAAACTTGTATATCTCCCGAATTGTGTCACTCCATGGCATCCCGAAGGAGATCAGTTCAGACCGTGGCAGTATATTCACTTCAAAGTTCTGGGATAGTTTCCAAGAGGCAATGGGAACTCATATTACCTGGAGCACTGCTTATCATCCCCAATCCCAAGGCCAAGTCGAGCGAGTCAATCAAATTATTGAAGACATGCTTCGAGCTTGTGTTATTTCTTTCGGCAAGAAGTGGGAAGAATCTCTCCCTTATGCGGAGTTCTCTTATAACAACAGTTATCAAGCCAGCTTGAAGATGGCACCCTTTGAAGTGCTTTATGGACGTAAGTGCCGAACCCCTCTGAATTGGTCAGAAACTGGGGAACGGACGCTCATTGGTCCAGACATTATTCAACAAGCTGAAGAGCAGGTTCGCATTGTCCGGGATAATCTCAAGGCGGCCCAGTCCCGCCAGAAGAGCAACTATGACCGGAAACACTGGGGTTCAACTTATCAACTTGGTGAACAAGCTTATCTGCGTGTCACTCCTTTGAGAGGCACTCATCGGTTCGGAGTCAAGGGCAAGCTAGCTCCGCGCTACATTGGTCCTTTCCGCATTCTGGCCCGTCGTGGACTGGTGGCTTATCAATTGGAGTTGCCACCTCAGTTCTCTCATGTCCATGATGTCTTCCACGTGTCGCAACTTCGTCGATGCTTCAAGGATCCGGAACGTGAAGTGGATCCGGAATTGATTGAAGTTCAAGATGATCTCACATACAAGGAGCATCCGATCTGCATTCTTGAAGAAGCTGAACGTCGAACACGCCAGAAGGTTACGAAGTTCCTCAAGGTGCAATGGTCAAATCATTCTAAGGATGAAGCCACTTTGGAACGCGAGGATAACCTCCGTGCTGAATACCCTGACATGTTCCCTTCTACCTCTTAATTCTCGGGACGAGAATTTCTTTCAGAGGAGGAGAGTTGTAACACCCCGGTGTAATGATGCTACAGTAACCCCTGGGGTTAAGTTAATCTTTTTGCTAAACATGTGCCTGATCATTATTGTCTCATGTTCTTTCAAAATTCTAGTTGAATTTAAATTCAAATTCTGTGTGAAATTCAAAATGCTCAGACACAAAAATGTTCATCGTGTGCCAAATATTCCACAACTAATATTGGTGGTGAACCAACATTTTTGCAAAGGGTTTAAGTGGCCTAAACTACTTAAAACAGTGACCTAAGCAATAAATTAAATGCCTTTTTAATTTATAAAATTGGCATTTCTTTTCCTAAAGTCTCACAATTTTTTTGTGGCAGTGCAATATACTTCTTTGAAATTATTTTGGCCAATGGCATAATTTTTGCAAAGTCTTTATTGGCTAAAAGAAAAAAAAGGAAAAGGAAAGAAGAAGGGGTGGGAGAGCCCCTGGCCTCCCCTTGGGCTTCGGCCCATCCCAGCAGGCCGGCCCACCTCACCCAGCCTGGCCGGGCCAGCTCCCCAAAGCGCACCTCCCTCCTGTTCCCCCGACCGGGCGAGGCATAGCGCGCCCGTCGCCGCCGAACCACCTCGCCGTCGACGCCTCCGCGAGAGGATAAGGCCTCCGGCCCCCCCTCGATGCCTCGGCCTCCTTCTCAGCTAGCCCCACTCACCTCCGCCTCTCCCACTCCCCTCCAGATTCCCCTCGAGCTCTCCCCTCTCTCTGACCCGGGCGCGCCTGCCACCGTCGTCGCGTCGATCCCGCGGCCATCGTCTTCGCCCCACGTCGCCAACATGCCGTCGGCGTTCGCCGCCGTCCTCCACGTCGAATGGTGCCCAATGTTGGAGCCGGAAGGCTCCGCAGCGCCGGATCCACCCCATCTTCCTCCTCGGGACGCCCGACCTCGCCGTTGTCGATTCGCTCCACCGAGCCTCCCTCGAGCCCACGTTTGCACACCTACAGGCGCCCGGTGAGCTTCGCACCTCCTCCCCCTCTCCGTTAGCTCTCTCTAGCCCCGTAGCCACAGTCGTTTGCGTGGCCGAACCCGTTGCCGCCTAGCTCGTCGCCGGCGCAGACCCGGTGACCTTTTGGTCCCTCCAACATGTCCAACAAGCTCCATGCGTCGCGTAGACCTCACCCAGCTCCTTAGTTTGTCAACACGCGCGTCGCAACGCCGGTTCCGTCGCCGCCTGAACCTCGCCTCCGCCACCCCTCGTCACCGGCGCCGTTCCCGGCCAACTCCAGCGAAGCCAATAGCATCGTTCGACTCGCGGGCGAGGGCTCGTCCGAACGCAGCCAACTGCGCGGCAAATGGTGCCCTCTAGCGCCTTTCCGGGCTGCTCCGCCACGCGCCGCCATGCTTTGGGTCGCCGGAGCAGCTCCGGCGACGCGTTCGACGTGGCGCCAGCGTGGCCGTGGGCTCCACGCATTGGGCCGCTGACCGTTGGGCCCCGCGGGCCCAGTTGACCAAGTCAATTACCCACGTGGCAGCTCTGGCTCGCTGACATGTGGGTCCCGTGAGTAAAACGTTTAAAAAGACAAACGATTAATTAAAACGTTAGTTAAATTAGTGAGTTAATTAGTACTAACTAGTCACTAACTGCTGGGGCCCACGCCCCCTAACTAACCCTGTTAGTTTAGTTAAGCCTCTGTTAGACAAAGAGGCTGACAGGTGGGTCGCACCTGTTAGTTTGACTGGTCAGCAGAGCTGACGCAGTGCTGACGTCACTGCTGACACAATAAACCTTTTCTGCTTTTAAAATAATTCAGAAGTTGGTTTAAACTTCTAAAATCCGTAACTTTTAAACCGTAGCTCGGATGAAAATGTTTTCTACATGAAAGTTGCTCAGAAAAATCCAACGAATCCGAATACGCGGTCAGTTCATCTATCACATGCCCCTGGTGAGGGAGTCCTGGATTAGGGGGTGTTCGGGTAGCCGGACTATACCTTCAGCCGGACTCCTGGACTATGAAGATATAAGATTGAAGACTTCGTCCCGTGTCCGGATGGGACTTTCCTTGGTGTGGAAGGCAAGCTTGGCGATGCGGATATTCAAGATCTCCTACCATTGTAACCGACTCTATGTAACCCTAACCCTATCCGGTGTCTATATAAACCGGAGGGTTTTAGTCCGTAGGAAAACTTCATCAACTCCATATACAACAATCATACCATAGGCTAGCTTCTAGGGTTTAGCCTCCTTGATCTCGTGGTAGATCTACTCTTGTACTACCCATATCATCAATATTAATCAAGCAGGACGTAGGGTTTTACCTCCATCAAGAGGGCCCGAACCTGGGTAAAACATCGTGTTCCCTGCCTCCTCTTACCATCCGGCCTAGACGCACAGTTCGGGACCCACTACCCGAGATCCGCCGGTTTTGACACCGACATTGGTGCTTTCATTGAGAGTTCCTCTGTGTTGTCGCCTTTAGGCCCGATGGCTCCTTTGATCATCAACAACGATGCGGTCCAGGGTGAGACTTTTCTTCCCGGACAGATCTTCGTCTTCGGCGGCTTCGCTCTGCGGGCCAATTCGCTCGGCCACCTGGAGCAGATCGAAAGCTATGCCCCTGGCCATCAAGTCAGGTTTGGAAGCTTAAACTACACGGCTGACATCCGCGAAGACTTGATCTTCGACGGGTTCGAGCCACGGCCAAGCTGTAACACCCCGGATGCAACTTTCCCAATTTGTACTCCAACTCTTGCCGTTTCCGGCATTAAGTTATATTTATTTCTCGGGTTCGGGTCTTTGTCTCCATGTGTTGTTTTCGTTTTCATGCATCTCATATCATGTCATCATGTGCATTGCTTTTGCATACGTGTTCGTCTCATGCATTCGAGCATTTTCCCCGTTGTCCATTTTGCATTCCGGCGCTTCGTTCTCCTCCGGTGGCCATTTCTAGCTTTCTTTCGTGTGTGGGGATTAAACATTTCCGGATTGGACCGAGACTTGCCATGCGGCCTTGGTTTACTACCGGTAGACCGCCTGTCAAGTTTCGTATCAATTGGACTTCGTTTGATACTCCAATGGTTAACCGAGGGACCGAAAGGCCTTGTGTGTGTTGCACCCCAACACCCCTCCAATTTGCCCCAAAACCCACCAAACTCTGCTCCATGTCCTAGAGCGTTCGATCACGATCGCGTGGCCGAAAACCGCACCTCATTTGGACTCTCCTAGCTCCCTCTATGCCTATATATACACCCCTCCGTTTTCGGATCATCTCCCCTCTCGAAACCCTAAAAAAAAGATCCACTGCGCCGGCCGGACACGTCCGATCCGACCGGACGCATCGCCGCAGCCAGCCAGGCGCCGCCACGTGGCGGGCGGACCACTTCGCCACCGCCGCTGCCACCGGCCCGCCGGGGCCCAGGAGGGGCCCTCTCGGCCCGGTCGACCGCGCGCGCCCCGCGCCCTCTTCTCCCCGCGCTCCGGCGGCCACCGCCACCGACGCCCCCGCCGGCCGCCGAGCCGCCCTTTCCGGCGACCTTTGCCGGCTACCTCCACCGGCAGCCTCGGGCGCTGCTTACGCCGGTGGACGCCGCCCCTCGACGCCGGCGAGCGCGCCTCGCCGTCCGCGCCACGCCGCCCCTCGGTCCGGCCACCGCCTCGCCTTCCTCCTCTCCGGCCAGCTCGAGCTCCGGCGAGCTCCATCTCTGACGATCTCCGAAGTCCACGCCCTGCTACAGTGCATCTCAGATCTGAGATCCGTTTTAACCTAACGGTTGACTTTTCCCTCTCCCCCTTAATTTTTATGCAATCTTTGACTGATGATATCTCCGCATCCGTAACTCCGTTTTGGACTTATAGTATATCAAAATGTTCGTCTCGACGAGTACATCATTTCATTCCATTGTATCCTTTTCATTTGAGTTCATCTTGTTGCCCGAAATGCTGTTAGAAGGAGGCTTCGTGAGTTAATTGTCAGATCTGCTAGTTCATTTTAGACTTTTGTCATTTTTGCCATGATTCTTGTGTGCATGCTATGCCTGTGAGTCCTTCATATGTTTTGTTAAGCATTTTGTCTTCTTTCCAGAGGTGCAACCCATGCATTTTTAGGATGTGTGTGGTGACTTGTGCAAGCTTGCAAAGTGAGGCACCCGGTAAATCTGTTTTCAGGGACTTAGTTGTTTTCACTAAGTCTGGGATATTTTAGTTCATGATGCCATATGTTCAGCTTGTTTCCTAGTGATCCGTGCCTCTTTTGAGGATGATCAGTAAAGGAGTTTTGTTAATCATGTTATGATCTATCGATCCATGTCTTTGTTTGCAACTTTGGAGCACCCTAGCTTGAGTCAATCGAGCTCTACTTTTGCTTCGTGGTGAATCTGGGCAGATCGTCAACTCGTTTGCGATTTTGCCGGCGTTGTTATAGTTGATCCGTGCATGCTATGCCATTGTTCTTGCCATGTCTAGCTTGTATTTTGTGCCTTCTTTATGGGTGTATGCTTGCCTTGCCATGACTTGCACCATAGTGAGTGCATCGAGCTCGTTTACATGCCTTCGTGAGTTATATTTCAGCATGTCTCAGTTTTCACTGTCTGAAAACTGATTGTGTTTTAGCTATGTTCGTGTGCCCGTTAGTATATTTTGTGATCCCTTTTGGCCTCAGGTCACTTAGGGACTTTTGTTAAGCTTGTTGAGTAACTCCATTACATGTTCTTACTTATCTTAATCAGGTCATGTATCATGTTGTTTTGCTGCTCCGAAGAGGGCTTCGTGATCTGAAATTTCAGACAAGTATTAATTTCACTAAGTCTGGAATCTGTTTTGCATTTGCGTTTTTGCCATGCTTGATTGAACCTCTCAATGGATGAATTGGCCGTGGCTCAGTGCTAGTCTTTTGTTAAGCATCTTGTGTGCATCCCTGCCATGTATTTTGTTGTCATGTTTGGTGGCTGTAGCATGTTCATCTCATTGCATTTAGATGCCTACTTGCTGTAAATCGCAGACCGGTGTCATTCTTAAAACGCTTGCCATTTCCAAACCGTAACTCCGATTCCAATGATCTTTATATCGTTTTCAAGCGATTTCATCCCCTCTATCCAGTGGAACACTTGGAATTCCAAGTTGAGGCCAGGTTCATGCATTTCCTGTCATATCTTGCATTTTGCATCCCGCATCGCATCCCGCATAGCATTATCATCATTTCATCATATTGCTTTGTCTTGCACGTGGTTGATTGTATCCTTGTTGCTTGTTTGTCTTGTTTGGGTAGAGCCGGGAGACGAGTTCTCTACCAAGGAGCCCGTTGAGTTTGCTTGTGAGGATCTAGTCAACTCTGACAACTGTGCAGGCAAGATGATCATACCCTCGAAATCACTACTATCTTTGCTATGCTAGTTTGCTCGCTCTTGCTATGCCAATGCTACGATGCCTACCTTTTGCTTGTCAGCCTCCCAATTGCCATGTCAAACCTCTAACCCACCTTGTCCTAGCAAACCGTTGATTGGCTATGTTACCGCTTCGCTCAGCCCCTCTTATAGCGTTGCTAGTTGCAGGTGAAGATTGGAGCCGTTCCTTGTTGGAACATCTATTTACTTGTTGGGATATCATTATATTGCTATGTTATCTTAATGCATCTATATACTTGGTAAAGGGTGGAAGGCTCGGCCTCTCGCCTAGTGTTTTGTTCCACTCTTGCCGCCCTAGTTTCCGTCATATCGGTGTTATGTTCCCGGATTTTGCGTTCCTTACGCGGTTGGGTTATAATGGGAACCCCTTGATATTTCGCCTTGATTAAAGCTTTTCCAGCAATGCCCAACATTGGTCTTACCATTTTCCACCTAGCCTCTTTTTCCCT
>NC_041386.1:13385573-13510581 GCF_002162155.2 Triticum dicoccoides | reverse complement strand
GGGCCAGTGCTCCTCTGAGTGTTGGTCCAAACTAGAGCCCCTTGCAGCGCCACCTCGGGGAAACTCGAGGGCTGGTTTTAGTTGTACGGATTGCTTATCTGAGTGTGCCCTGAGAAAGAGATATGTGCAGCTCCTATCGGGATTTGTCGGCACATTCGGGCGGTGTTGCTGGTCTTGTTTTAACCTGTCGAAGTGTCTTGAGTTACCGAGATACCGAGTCTGATCGGAACGTCTTGGGAGGAGGTCTATTCCTTCGTTGACCATGAGAGCTTGTCATGGGCTAAGTTGGGACTCCCCTGCTGGGATTGAACTTTCGAAAGCCGTGCCCGCGGTTATGGGCAGATGGGAATTTGTTAATGTCCGGTTGTAGATAACTTAAACCTTAATTAATTAAAATGAATCAACTGAGTGTGTCGCCGTGATGTCTCTTCTCGGCGGAGTCCGGGAAGTGGACACGGTGTTGGAGTTATGCTTGCACAGGTTGTTCTTCTAGATTCTCGCTCGCGCCTTGCCTCCTCTTCTCGCTCTCTTTTGCGTATAAGTTAGCCACCACATATGCTAGTCGCTTGCTGCAGCTCCACATATACTTTTGCCTTACCCTTCCTATAAGCTTAAATAGTTTTGATCGCGAGGGTGCGAGATTGCTGAGTCCCTGTGGCTCACAGTTACTATAAATCCAGATGCAGGTCCAGGTGATTCCGTTCCAGGTGACGAGTACGAGCTCAAGTGGGAGTTCGACGAGGACTCTCAGCGATATTATGTGTCTTTTCCTGATGTTCAGTAGTGGTGCCTAGTTGGGGTTTGATTCAGGGCCTTGTCGCATGTTGGGTTTTCTTCTATTTTGGCGCCGTAGTCGGGCCATGAGTGTTTGTATGATGGATGTTATTTATGTACTTTGATGTGACGTGGCGAGTGTAAGCCAACTATGTATCTCCCCTTTTTATTATATATTACATGGGATGTTGTAATGATTGCCTGACTTGCGACATTGCTTTCAATGCGGTTATGTCTCTAAGTCGTGCCTCGACACGTGGGAGCTATAGCCGCATCGAGGGCGTTACACAAGCGCGCCGCACTACCTCGAGGGGCATGATCTAGCTCTGCCCCTGGACAGTGTCCTGGAGGCTGCACACACATTGGTTCCGACCCCTAACTCGGAGCCTATTGCGCCAATCGAGGATGAGCGGTTGGACGTCACCTCGGGGGCTGCGATCCCGAAAGCGATCGAGCGGAACGCTAGCCCCACACTCTGCACGACCCGTGACTCCGAGGATCCGGACTCCTTCCCGGACTCCGAACCCCCCGCGCCCCTGCCAATCGAATCTGATTGGGCGCCGATAATGGAGTTCACCGCCGCAGACATCTTTCAGCATTCGCCTTTTGGTGACATCCTGAATTCTCTTAAGTCTCTCTCTTTATCAGGAGAGCCCTTGCCGGACTACGGTCAGCGAGGGTGGGATACAGACAATGAGGAAATTCAAAGCCCACCCACCACCCACTTTGTAGCCACTGTCGACGATATAACCGACATGCTTGACTTCGGCTCCGAAGACATCGACGGCATGGACGACAATGTAGGAGACGAACAGGAACCAGCACCTATAGGGCGCTGGAAGGCCACCTCGTCATATGACATATATATGGTGGATACTCCAAAAGATGGAGATGGCGATGGGACAGTGGGGGATGACGCCCCCAAGAAACAGCCAAAGCGCCGGCGTCAGCGGCGCCGCTCTAAATCCCGCCAAAGCAAAAACGGTGATTCCGGCACGGGAGATAATACTGCCCCGGATAGCACCGAAGAACACCCAGCTCAGCAAGATTCAGCACAGGAAGATGGAGAAGCCCGCCCTCATGAGAGAGCGGCAGACTGAGAGGTCGAGGATGATAACTATACGCCTCCCTCCGAAGACGAGGCAAGCCTCGATGACGACGAATTCGTCATACCATCAGACCCCGCCGAACAAGAGCGTTTTAAACGCAGGCTTTTAGCCACGGCAAGCAACCTCAAGAAAAAGCAGCAACAACTTAGAGCTGCCCAAGATTTGCTAGCTGACAGATGGACTGAAGTCCTTGCGGCCGAAGAGTATGAACTCGAACGCCCCTCCAAGAATTACCCAAAGCGCAGGCCGCTACCCCAATCAGAGGAGGAAGCACCTACTTCACCAGTGCATGACATGGCAGACCAGCCACCTCGCGGCCATGACAGAGAGGCCTCTCGTCCCTCCACCCAAGCCATGCCCCGACACCGCTCAACTAAGGCACGGGAAAATGCGCCCGACCTGCGAGACATACTGGAGGATAAGGCAAGACAAACAAGATCGATCTACGGATCGCGCAGGCGCCCTACGGCATGTGACAATGATCTTCACTTCGGATACAACAAATCCGGCCGGGCCAAACACAACAGACATAGCTCTTCCGAGCTGCGTCGTGATATAGCCCAGTACAGAGGCGCCGCACACCCGCTATGCTTCACGAATGAAGTAATGGATCATAAAATCCCAGAGGGTTTCAAACCCGTAAACATTGAATCATACGATGGCACAATAGACCCGACGGTATGGATCGAGGATTATCTCCTTCACATCCACATGGCACGCGGCGATGATCTACACGCCATCAAATACCTCCCGCTCAAACTTAAAGGACCGGCTCGGCATTGGCTTAATAGCTTGCCAGTAGACTCAATCGGTTCTCAGGAGGACCTGGAAGCCGCATTCCTCGACAACTTCCAGGGCACTTACGTGCGACCACCGGATGCCGATGACTTAAGCCACATAATTCAGCAGCCAGAGGAATCGGCCAGACAATTCTGGACACGGTTCCTAACAAAGAAATACCAGATAGTCGACTGTCCGGACGCAGAGGCCCTACCAGCCTTCAAGCATAACATCTGCGACGAGTGGCTTGCCCGGCACCTGGGATAGGAAAAGCCAAAATCCATGGCAGCCCTCACGACACTCATGACCCGCTTTTGCGCGGGAGAAGACAGCTGGCTTGCTCGCAGTAACAACTTATCAAAGAACCCTGGTAATTCGGATACCAAGGACAAAAGTGGCAGGACATGTCGGAATAAGCAAAAACGCCGCGTTAGCAGCGACAGCAATGAAGACACGACAGTCAATGCCGGATTCAAAGGCTATAAATCTGGTCAGCGGAAAAAGCCATTCAAAAAGAATACTCAGGGCCCGTCCAGTTTGGACCGAATGCTCGATCGCTTGTGCCAGATACATGGCACCCCTGAAAGGCTAGCCAATCACACTAACAGGGATTGTTGGGTGTTCAAGCAGGCAGGCAAGTTAAGGGCCGAAAACAAAGACAAGGGGCTGCACAGCGACGACGAGGAGCCCAAGCCGCCGAACAACAATGGACAGAAGGGCTTTCCCCCACAAGTGCGGACGGTGAACATGATATATGCAACCCACATTCCCAAGCGGGAGCGGAAGCGTGCGCTACGGGACGTATACGCGATAGAGCCAGTCGCCCCAAAGTTCAACCCATGGTCCTCCTGCCCGATCACTTTTGATCGAAGGGACCATCCCACTAGCATCCGTCATGGCGGCTTCGCCGCATTGGTTCTCGACCCAATCATCGACGAATTTCATCTCACAAGAGTCCTCATGGACGGCGGCAGTAGCCTGAACCTGCTTTATCAGGATACAGTGCGGAAAATGGGCATAGATCCCTCAAGGATTAAGCCCACAAGAACGACCTTTAAAGGCGTTATACCAGGTGTAGAAGCCAACTGTACAGGCTCAGTAACACTTGACGTGGTCTTCGGATCCCCGGACAATTTCCGAAGCGAAGAGTTAATCTTCGATATAGTCCCGTTGCGCAGTGGCTATCACGCCCTGCTCGGACGAACCGCATTCGCAAAGTTCAATGCGGTGCCGCACTACGCATATCTCAAGCTCAAGATGCCAGGCCCTCGAGGAGTAATCACGGTCAACGGAAACACCGAACGCTCCCTCCGTACGGAGGAGCACACGGCGGCTCTTGCAGCGGAAGTACAAAGTAGCCTTTCTAGGCAATTCTCCAGTCCGACCGTTAAAAAGCCAGACACTGCCAAGCGTGCCTGGAGCAACCCACAGAAGGACCACCTGGCACACTTTAAGCAAGCGTAGCAATGCGGCCCCAACCCCAGCTCTCGCGACATAGCGAAACCAGTACCTCGCGTACATAACTACGCCCTTGAAATACCATGAGCACAGGGGAAGGGGCACAATAACGGCACGCCCAAAATACGACTTAAAATGTACTAGGGGCTGCCGGATTCTTTTTTTAATTTTCTCTTACTTTCAGGACTCCATACTTCGGACGACCTGTTCGGCAATTCGACTGCCGCACAAACGATGCAAGATCTAGGGAGGCAGACAAGCCATGCCGCATTATGGAACTCCCAGGTGGTCTCTGTTACGAGCGGTATACCTGTTTTAAATACAATTTCGTGGCCTGCCCCTGGTCAGGACATACTAAATAGTCCAATATCTTTTTCTTACCGCACTATTTGTATCGTTCGGCTTTGATAAATAGCCTCTCTATAAACAATGCATAGCTTTCTGTCTATTTTTAGCATTATCATATTTTCATATATATGTTTATGACATGTTGCACCCGTACACTGTGGTACGGCAAAATACGCCAGGGGCTTTAGTACCCATAAATATGGCGTGAGAAGTCCGTACACTTTCACAAGTGCGGCACCCCGAACTTATAGCACTATATGCATCGGCTCCGAATCATGATTTGGGTCAATAGTTGGGTTTGCCCGGCTCCTATGTTTTGGTGCCTTACGTTCTGCTATATCGGCTAAGGTAGCACTAGGAGAACCACTGCGATTGTTCCCCGTTTGAGCTGGGTTAAGCACCTCAGTGGAGAAATCTAAAACTGACTGTCATGATGTGGCGAGAGACCGGTCGCTGTTCGAGAGGTTTTTCGAGTCCCTAAAGGCTTATGCCGCTTCGAGCGAGGAGCCGGCTTTGTCCGGCCAAGGCGTGGATAGCACCCCGAACTCGGTCTTCCGAACTAGGGGCTTCGCCGAAATTTAAAATTATAGAGTTCTATGGCTAAGTGAGAGTGTTCAAGCATTATAGTCCGATTGCCTGGTTCGTTGTGCTGACTGCCTCCCTCGACGGACCCAATCATGGGAAAAAGAGCGCTCAGGTTTATCCCGAACACCCCAGCACTAGTGGCATGGGGGCAGAAGCCGACGACTGGCCATCTCTCAATTTTTTGATAAACGGCCGCACAGAAAGTAATATTTTAAATTCAAGCATTGCTTAGCGCATATGAACAAGTTTTCAGCGCACAGGATAACACGAGCGAGTTCATTCAAAAATTACATCCTTGGTACGTTGATCCGCCACAAGGTGGGCACCCGCTAGAACATCCTTATAGTAGTTCTCGTGCTTGCGATGCTCCTTCCCCAGCGGCGGCCCGTCCCTCACAAGCTTCTCACCGTCCAGCTTGCCCCAGTGCACCTTTGCACGAGCAAGGGCCCTACGGGCACCTTCAATGCAGACGGAGCGCTTGATGACCTCGAGCCTTGGACAGGCCTCCACTAGTCGCCGCACCAGCCCGAAGTAGCTCCCAGGCAGGGCCTCTCCGGGCCATAGCCGAACTATGAAGCCCTTCATGGCCTGTTCGGCCACCTTGTGGAGCTCGTCCAGCTGTTTCAGCTGGTCGCTCAAGGGCACAGGGTGTCCGGCCTCAGCATACTGAGACCAGAACACCTTCTCCGTCGAGCTGCCCTCTTCGGCTCGGTAGAATGCGGCGGCGTCAGATACGCTGCGGGGAAGATCTGTGAATGCCCCTGGAGAGCTCCGGATTCGGGTAAGTAACAAGTACTTCACTTTTATACTTCCGCTTTGCATAAAGAATGCCTTACCCGCCGCTATCTTTTTCATCTTCTCCAATTCCTGGAGGGCCTTCTGGGCTTCGGCCTTGGCAGATTTGGCATTTTTAAGGGCCGCAGCAAGCTCGGACGCTCGTGTCTTCGAGTCGAGCTCCAAACTCTCATGTTTTTTCATGATAACCTAAAGCTCTTGCCGCACCTCGCCGACCTGCGCCTCAAATTTCTCCCGCTCGACACGCTCCGTGGCTGCTTTCTTCTCGGCCTCGGACAGCGCCTGCTTGAGGGTCGCCACCTCAGTTGTGGCCCCTACAATACGCAGTATACTCCTGTCATTTTTTTCAATTGCGCCTCCCTATAGGCATTTTTTCTATAAGGTATTTCTTACCTTCTTGCTCCTCGAGCTGCCGTTTGGTAAGGCCGAGCTCTTGCTCGGTCCGCTCGAGGCCCTGTTTCAGGGCACCCACCTCCGTAGTCAGTGCGGCGGTGGCTAGCAGCGAAGCCTACATACGCATATTGACTCTTTGTTGTTAGACTCCTGCAAAATTTAATAGATCCTCTATTCGGCTTTTCTTTCCGAACGCCAAACAGAGCATCAGGGGCTACTGTCTATGCGGTTATATTTTTACATATTTTTTACTTACCTTGAAGCCTGGTAGAAGGCTAGCGCAAGCTTCACTCAATCCGCTCTTGGCGGACTGAACCTTCTGGATCACCGTAATCATAATAGTACGGTGCTCCTTGTCGATGGAGGCGCCGTCAAGCACCTCCAGCAGATTGTCCGGCACCTCCGGTTGGACGGAGGCTGTCGGCTCAGAAGGCTTACTCCTCCTGGAAGGAGTTCGCCTACCGTGGTCCGGAACTGTTGTAGATTCCGGTGCGGTGTCCGGCTCAAAGCCGGACTTGGAGCCCTGGGGGGTCTTTTCCCCTTCACTCCTGGAGTTCGGGAGGTTGCCTTGTGGCTCCTCCGGGACCACCTCCTCCTGCCCCGGGGCTTGTTGCGACGCCACTTCGGCGTCGTCCGCAGTGCGGGGGGAGACAGCGGGCGGAACTGAGTTCACGTCCGATGAGTCCAGGGAGCCACCCGACGATTCGTCGACTTCGGCACGGGGCGGACTGCATAATTATATTTGACATTAGGGAAAGCTGTGCAAAAAAGGAATATCACGAGTTACTCTGGTATCCGAACACTTACGATCTCGCTGGACGCTTGGCCCTGTCCGGCCACTCCTCTTCGTCCTCGTCGGCGTCGAGGACGTAGTCCGGCGGAGGGGTTTTCCTCTTCTTGGACCCCTCGGCCTCCCCCACTTGGGTGGCCTTCCTTTTCTTTCCTTCCCCCGCTGGAAGGGGAGAGGTTTCTTCTTCCTCCTTCTCGTCTTCACGGGAGGAGTGCGTCTCGGACTCGTCGGACGACGAGTTTGACACCACCATATGCTGGGAACTCTTCCGAGTCCCCGTGGCCTTCTTCTTCTTGGCCTTCTTCTTCGGCACCACATAAGGTGCCGGAACCAGCAGCTTCTCTAGGAGAGCTGGGGCTGGGTCTTCGGGCAAGGGAGCCGGGCAGTTAATCTGTCCGGACTTCTCCCGCCAATCCTGTCAAAGGTGAGGGAGTTTAGATCCCGCATAGAGTCAACTATGAAAAAACTTAACATCCTCTAAAAGATGGAAATATCTTACCTCGCCAGCAGGACGCTGCGAGCTGAATCCGCGGTCTTCGGAGGCGGATGTGGGAGCCTCGACGCCTTTGGTTAGCCCCCTCCAGACATCTTCGTACATCGTGTCGAAGAGCCTGCTCAGAGTTCGGTGCTGTGCCGGGATGAACTCCCACAAATTGAAGTCCCGTTCTTGACACGGAAGGATCCGGCAGACAAGCATGACCTGGATTATGTTGACAAGCTTGAGCTGCTTGTTCACCAGGGACTGGATGCATTTTTGCAGTCCGGTCAACTCTCCTTCGTCGCCCACGACAAGCTCGTCTCCTTCCAGGACGTGAGCCGCGTAGGGGGCCTGGATCGGAATTCAGGGGCTGCGATCCACTTCGGATCGCGTGGGTCAGTGATGTAAAACCACCCTGACTGCCACCCCTTCAAGGTCTCCACAAAGGAGCCCTCGAGCCATAGGACGTTGGCAATTTTGCCCGCCATGGAACCTCCGCACTCCGCCTGGTTGCCGCGCACCACCTTGGTCTTGACGTTAAAGGTCTTGAGCCAAAGGCTGAAGTGAGGGCGGACGCGGAGAAAAGCCTCGCACACGACGATAAACGCCGAGATGTTGAGGACGAAGTTCGGGGCCAGATCGTGGAAATCCAGGCCGTAGTAGAACATGAGCCCCCGGACAAATGGGTGGAGTGGAAAACCCAGTCCGCGGAGGAAGTGGGGGAGAAATACTACCCTCTCATGGGGCCTTGGGGTGGGGAGAAGCTGCCCCTCTTCGGGAAGCCGGTGCGCGATGTCCTTGGACAGTTATCCGGCCTTCCTTAGCTTCTTGATTTTATCCTCCGTGGTAGAGGAGACCATCCACTTGCCTTCCACTCCGGACATTGCTGGAGAAGATTGAGGTGGGAAGTGCGGGCTTGGGCGCTGGAGCTCGGATGCGCAGGAGATGGATAGGCAAAGGAGGAAGAAGGCGTAGGTAAAAAGGTGGATCCTTATCCCCTTATATGGGTAGATGCGGTTGTGCGTCCCCGCCTGCCTAGTAAAACTCGCTTGCCTCCCAAGCGCCGTGATAAATGGCGCGGTTGGATTACCCACGTCCGTATTGATGAGAATCCCATAAAAGGAGGGTACATGATCTCTGCTTCGACAAGACGTGCGAAGGAAACCGCTTCGCAAAACACGCTGAGGTGGGAAAGTAAAAACGATTTGAGTAAAGGACTTGGCTGTAGTGTGATGACGCACTGCGGAATATGTCAGCAGATTTGATTTGTGGTAATATTATTCTCTCTACGGAAATATGTGGAAGCTTATTTTGTGGAGCCGGACACTACTCTTGGTGTTTACAAACTTTTATGAAGAATTTGGAGGAGGAACCCGCCTTGCAATGCCGAAGACAATTTGCGCGCTGGACTCGTCGTCATTGAAGCCTGGTTCAGGGGCTACTGAGGGAGTCCTGGATTAGGGGGTGTTTGGGTAGCCGGACTATACCTTCAGCCGGACTCCTGGACTATGAAGATACAAGATTGAAGACTTCGTCCCGTGTCCGGATGGGAGTTTCCTTAGTGTGGAAGGCAATCTTGGCGATGCGGATATTCAAGATCTCCTACCATTGTAACCGACTCTAGGTAACCCTAACCCTATCCGGTGTCTATATAAACCGGAGGGTTTTAGTCCGTAGGACAACTTCATCAACTCCATATACAACAATCATACCATAGGCTAGCTTCTAGGGTTTAGCCTCCTTGATCTCGTGGTAGATCTACTCTTGTACTACCCATATCATCAATATTAATCAAGCAGGACGTAGGGTTTTACCTCCATCAAGAGGGCCCGAACCTGGGTAAAACATCCTGTTCCCTGCCTCCTGTTACCATCCGGCCTAGACGCACAGTTCGGGACCCACTACCCGAGATCCGCCGGTTTTGACACCGACACCTGGCATGCTGAACATGGAACTTTTCCCCTCTTTTCCTCGGTCCGGAATCCGCCTAACACCGGGAATTCATCCTCGGATGTTTATCCCCTCCGTCTGCAACGTGTAGTACTACGTTAGGGCAACCCTAGCTCTGCCCGTCGTCATGTTATGCCTTGTGATGCATTGTTTGCTCTGTATTTACTATTTCTTCCCCCTCTTCTCTCCGGTAGACCCCGAGACCGATTATGCCGCTATGATCGACTACGTCACCGACGACCCCTCCTTCTTGTCTGAGCAACCAGGCAAGCAAAACCCCCTTGAGCATTTCGATATCGCCCATTTCTTTCCCTCTCATTCTTGCATTAGAACTGCTACTGCTTTCTGTATGATCCTACTCTGATGCATAGCCTGTTGTTGTTACCTGTTTTCATACCTTACCTGCTTAGTATAGGTTGGTTAGTGATCCATCAGTGACCCCCACCTTGTCCCAGTTGCCCCGCTTTATGTTCGATGACTCGATCAACGTGATCGATGTCCAGGCCCCGACACCGCACATCACCCCCTAGTTGTACGACTCTGTAGAGTTACCATCGAGTGCCGAGGGTGGAACCTCTTACATCACTCCTGATGAGACCTCTATAGTGTAGCTATTCAGTCGTGGTCATCGAGGGTGATTTCCTCCTTAACCACTTCCGTTACCGCTCTGTCATGCAACCCCTCAAGTGTGAGCCTCGAGGGTGGATCCTCTTACGTTCACCATGATGATAACATCGAGTGGGATTCACCGGGGGTGATTCCTCGGGTTTTCCCCTTGGTGTTAGACACACAGTTACTATGGTTACTATGACTTTACACTGAGCCATGTTACTAAAGACGGGTCGGCCCTGAGGGGTACCCGCGCGAGCTTAATAGCGAGTGATATGGAGTTGGGTTGACTTGGAAGGTGCCCGCGAGATACTTACAAGGCATGGCCGGACATTCTTAGCCCTTGCCGCGAGTACTCGAGACGGGGCGACGGGGTCACATCGATCGTGAGTCTCTGCTCATTACCGCGTGCTCCTAATCCACTACGGTTTGGATATTTGATCCGAGGGGCCTTTGACTGATAGCACTAACCATCACGTGGGCATAGTATGGGCGTTCTGCGTCGTATACATCGGCCGAAGCTTAATAGACGTCAGCAACTGAGCGGCGCGCGCCGGGTTGGACTGCGTAAGCTCCCGCCTTGTTGAAGGAGGTAGCTAGGTCTGCTCACCGGCCGCGTTCGCAACGTGCGGTAGTTCCCGAGGAGATGGCCCATGACCCCCGGGGGCATAGGTTTAGTCCGGCATGCTGACCTCTCTATTAAGCCTAGGTCGGGTTGCGGCGTATTGTTTGGCCGAGGCCGGGCATGATCCAGGAAAGTGTGTCCGGCCGGAGTTAATCGAGCGTGGTGGGTAAGTTGGTGCACCCCTGCAGGGAAGAAAACATCTATCGATAGCCTATCCTACGGTAATGGACACTTGGAGTTGTATCCCGAGCGATACAACTAGAACTGGATACTTGTGATGAGAAATGGATGGATATGAGACTTGGATATGAGATGATAACTGGATAGTATGGCTCTGGGATTGCTTTCTCGCAGGGAGTCAAGAAAGGATCTTTGGCCGAGGTTGATAACACTCCTACTTTACATTATGTTGATCTGCACTCTTCTATATGCTGCAAGATGCTTGAAGATGCTAGTCTTCGATAGGCTAGGCCTTTCACCTTCTTTCTAGCATTCTGCAGTTTGGTCCACAAATACAACCCATTTCCTTTGATACAGATGCATACTTAGTTTAGATTTGATGTAAGTCTTGCGAGTACTTTGGATGAGTACTCACGGCTGCTTTGCTACCCCTTTTCCCCCATACCCGATTGGTGCGACCAGATGACGGATCCCAGGAGCCAGACGACACCACTGATGACTACTACCACCCCGAGGGTGCCTACTACTACGTGACGGCCGCTGACAACTTGGAGTAGTTAGGAGGCTCCCAGGCAGGAGGCCTTGCCTTTTCGATCAATGTTGCTTTTGTGCTAGCCTTCTTAAGGCAAAACTTGTCTAACTTATGTCTGTACTCAGATATTGTTGCTTCCGCTGACTCTTGTGTATTCGAGCTTATGTATTCGAGCCCTCGAGGCCCCTGGCTTGTAATATAAAGCATGTATTAGTTTAATTTGTGTCTAGAGTTGTGTTGTGATATCTTCCCATGAGTCCTTGATCTTGATCGTACACATTTGCGTGTATGATTAGTGTACGGTCAAATCGGGGGCATCACACCCTCGCAGATCTAGTTTCTGTACGAGCGAGGTTGGCTTCGTTGGCAATGATGTACTAGCTGAAAATTTCCCCAACCCTAATAAGGAGGAGAGAGTGTGCTTCGTTTCATTTCTCTTGCGGGGCTTAGGATTTTCGATCCATCCTTTTGTCAGGGGTTTGTTGGAGTTTTATTGCATCTAGCTACACAAGCTCACCCCAGGTTCGATTCTACACATCTCAGGCTTCGTCGCTCTCTGCGAACTATTTCTGGGCTGCGAGGCCCATTTCGAACTATCGAGAAAGTTCTTTTGCCTCGTCCCTCGCCATCGAGGGGATCCATATTTCAAGTGGGCGGCATGGCGCGTAGCCGGATCAGGTAACCCTATTGGAACTCCCAAAGAGGTATCCCCAGAATGGTCTTCGAAGTGGTTTTATATTGATGATGTTCCACTTCCGGACTCAGTTCGGCGCGGCCTCCCCGAATTTTCTAGGGCTCCTCTGAAGAAATGCCTCAATTGGCGTCCCCAGAGCCCCAAGGAGGAAGACAATGCAGAAGTGAAAAGGCTAGTCGGTAAGGTTAGATTACTAGCTCATACCGAGCTCTCAATAATCGAAGTCATGGCCATTGCAATAAAGCGATGTGTCCAGCCCCTTCAGTCCAGAGTAACTCCTTTATGGTGCTACAACGGAGAAGACGGCGCATCTCGTTACAGATGCAAGGGTCTTGACACCCCGGCTGAACTGGCCATGATCCTGGCTGATCTGTATAAGGGGGAAAAAGAAGACTTCCTCCACTTAAACTGCCGAGAGGGTTATTCCATGTACAACCCCATTGAATGGGTAAGATTTTGATTATCGGTGATGCTTTACTGCTATTGAGGCACGCTAACCAAATTGTTCTTTGTTGTCTTGAAACAGTCATGGAGGAAGATGATCGAGGATGTTCACTGTCCTGCCCCACAGCGAGAGGATCATAATTGCAACGAAGACCCTAGCTTCTGCGAGGATCCGGATATATACATAGAGTTCGATGATGGAGTATTTTATCAGGCAAGCTTTGACGGCTCGGAAGTGGCTATTATGGCTGACTACCCCTGCCCCTATTCCTTCTCCATTGTAAGTATTCAAAAAGCTTTCTTCAAAAAGAACCTCTCACTTGCACCTTATCCTTTGTACTAAACTGTACTTCATAGGATCGGCGCTCGGCAAGCCGTATTACCTTGAGGGCGGCCTCTACGCAGGGGAATCGTTCAAAACAAAAGGAAACCGGGAGCGCTGTCAAGCCTTCTCCTCCTTCAAATAGGTATGTCCTTTGATATATGTCTAAGCATGAGATCAGATTGTTAAATTCCTCCTCTACCTCTATTTCAGGAGGAGTATGCGGCAAACTTTGGGAACACGCCCTGCTAGCCGAATGTTAGTTAATCCAGCGTGGAACTCGTCAACTAGGACGAGGGCTGATACAGTGCCAGCTCCGCCTCTTCAAGAGGATCCGAACGACGTATCCGTCATGAATTCTGAGTTAGAGAGCGTAATGAATCATCGTCAATAGAAAGAGGCCATGCATGCTCTAGTTTTCTCCGAGCAGGAATTTACCACACCCAGCTCTATGGATGACTATATCCGAGCTGCCCGGGATGGACTTGCCGGAGTTACTCAACTGTTTTCAAAGGATATGCAGGTAATAGTTTGTGCAATTTTAATAGATATATGCGAGTAGCCCC
This sequence comes from Triticum dicoccoides, assembly GCF_002162155.2. Taxonomy (NCBI): domain Eukaryota; kingdom Viridiplantae; phylum Streptophyta; class Magnoliopsida; order Poales; family Poaceae; genus Triticum; species Triticum dicoccoides. Next base: position 13,497,149 of record NC_041386.1, on the reverse strand, counting down.
CGAGACATGAAGCGGTTAGGCTTACCGATCTATGTATCATTGCAACCTGCAGGTTCTCCGGGAGAAGAACAACGCATTGTCCCAGGAGCTGAAGAAAAACCAAATAAAGCTAAATGCCACCACCATAGACTTTGCAGAGATGAAAAAGGCCACAATGACCGCTGATCAGAATAGAAAGCTTGAGGAGGAAAATGATAAACAAGTCGAAGAGATAAAGAGCTTGAAGGCACAGTTATCGGCTGCACAGCGATAAAATAAGAAGTTGAAAGGCGGCATATTTGGTATGACCTTTTGAAACATCTAAAGGACGTAGATCATCCGATAGTCTGGATTGTCACAACTTTGTTATTGCGGGTCTCTTAACCGATTGACCTGGGGAGGAAGTATCCAGATTTCAAGGCGACATGCTTAAGGAACTGTCTGTGATGCATGAACGAGCCTGAAAAGCTATGAGAAGTATGGAGAAGGTTTTATAGCCATCTAATGCCCCTTCGGAAAGTATGGATGGGTTAGCGAACCTGTTCAAAGGTGCTCGGCGCCATTTTGAGCTATGGAAGGCATATGCATGCTGGGAAGGTGCACGAGAACCGTGGGCGATGGTGAAAACGCGCTACACCGGACTCGATCCTAATCATATGGCTTGAGCTGGACCTCGAGGGCCCGACGGAAAGGAATTTCCCATGAACTTGGTGTACGACCAAGTGATGATAGCTGCGAAGTACTCGCAAGAAGACTGTAGTTTAGACAGTCTAATAAATGGTATAGATAAGGAGTAAGTGTTTGTTGTGATGTATCAATGCACCCCTACTCTTGAATTTTTATCTCCGACCAAACATGTGAAAATTTGTCATCGCAGACTTTTGGCTTCAGCCTCTAAGCCAAGAAGGTGGAGTGTTTCCGGATACTATTGTGGAATGTAAGAAACATTCGTTATGTCCAGAAACCAGGCAATCTAGTCATATTGCTCGAACAGACAAAAATTTTGTTCCGGGAGGTATGTTATATTACTTATGTAAACATCTTCCAAGGAGAATAGTTCTGTTAGGGGTTCCTTTCCTTGGGTTGGCATGCTTAATAGTGCGTGCCTAGGTTTTGATCCAAATTATAGGGAACCTATCCCGCATTATTTGTTCAAAGATTTACAGGAACGTAACAATCTGTCATTGCTTGCCGACCAATTATTCTCTGAAGAACGCTAGCTTTCGGCTTCACCCGTCCGAGGTACAGGTCCGGATTACCTGGTTGTAACAATCGCAGAGGTTCTCCCTTTACACCCTAGCCAAACAATCATGAACGTAGGGTATAAACACAAAAGTGAGGCAACCTAGCTTGGCAAAAACTTCAGTCATAGAGGTGCATATAATGGCAAAAAAGTGTATATAACAAACGACATTGGTAATCTAAGCTCCAAGCTTTTAATAATAAGCTTCGTCAAAGAAGCCCCCAGTCATAGTGGGGTGTATACATTTAAAGATGTGTACCCCTAATAGTTCGGCATATCCGAACAGGCACTGGGAAGTATATAATAAAAAAGGAAGAGGAGAGAAAAATAAGAAAAACAAAGGGACTAAGAAAAAGGATTTGGACGAACTATGCGTAGAATCTTCGGAGCTGAGCAGCGTTCCATGGATTCGGATCGAGACGATTATCTGATGCATTACGAAGGCGATAGGCTCCTCCTGTGAGAACTTTGTCTATGATGAAAGCCCCTCCCATTTTGGTTTGAGCTTATCCTTCTTCTTCTCAGGGAGGCGCAGAACGAAATCACCGACATTATAAGTCTTGGCCCGCACTTCTATGCTTTGGTATCTTAGCCTGTTGTTGATAAAATGCGGAACAGGCTCGTGCAATATCGCGCTCCTCTTCAAGGCCGTCCAGGTCATCCTACCGATCGAGCTCGGCTTCCCTCTCTTCATACATGCGCACTCAAGGTGAGTCATCAATAATGTCGCAGGGCAAGTGATACGTCTCCAACGTATCTACTTTTCCTAACGCTTTTCCTCTTGTTTTGGACCCTAATTTGCATGATTTGAATGAAACTAACCCCGGACTGACGTTGTTTTCAGCAGAACTGCCATGGTGTTGTTTTTGTGCAAAAATAAAAGTTCTCGGAATGGAACAAAACTTTGCGAGGATTTTTTATACAATAAATAAGAATTTCTAGAGCCAAGACCCACCGGAGGAGGGCACCTGGGTGGGCACAACCCACCAGGGCGCACCCCCTCCTGGTGCTCCCAGGTGGGTTTTCCTCACCTGGTGGCCCCACAGACCCTGAAACCGACGCTATAAAATCCTATTTTTCCAGAAAAAATCAGGGAGAAAGAATTATCGCGATCCAGAAGACAGAGCCGTTGTCACATCCTGTTCGTCATTGGAGGCCAAATCTGGACTCCGTTTGGGGCTCCGGAGAGGGGGATCTTCGTTCTTCATCATCACCAACCCTTCTCCATCGCCAATTCCATGATGCTCCCCACCGAGAGTGAGTAGTTCCTTCATAGGCTCGCTGGTCGGTGAGGAGTTTGGATGAGATTCATCATGTTACCGAGTTAGTTTTGTTAGGGCTTGATCCCTAGTATCCACTATGTTCTAAGATTGATGTTGCTATGACTTTGCCATGCTTAATGCTTGTCACTTTGGGCTCGGGTGCCATGAACTCAGATCTGCACCGTTTATGTTATCACAGTTATATCCATGTTCTAGATACGATCTTGCAAGTTATAGTCACCTTCTACGTGTTATGATCAGGCAACCCCGGAGTGACAATAGTCGGCACCACTCCCAGTGATGACCATGGTTTGAGGAGTTCATGTATTCACTGTGTGTTAATGCTTTGTTCCGGTTCTCTATTAAAAGGAGACCTTAATATCCCTTACACTACTGGAATCAGCTTCTTTGCCGCCCGGCATGGCGGACGGCAAAGGCACAGATCATGGATGGCAAACATCTTTGCCGTCCACTAGCGGACGGCAAACTGTCCGGATGATCGCCTGCTGAGCGAGTCCTGGATTAGGGGGTCTCCGGACAGCCGGACTATCTCCATTGGCCGGACTGTTAGACTATGAAGATACAAGATTGAAGACTTCGTCTCGTGTCCGGATGGGACTCTACTTGGCGTGGAAGGCAAGCTAGGCAATACGTATATGGATATCTCCTCCTCTGTAACCGACCTTGTGTAACCCAAACCCTCTCCGGTGTCTATATAAACCGAAGGGTTTTAGTCCGTAGCACAACAATCACAACATACAATCATACCATAGGCTAGCTTCTAGGGTTTAGCCTCTCTAATCTCGTGGTAGATCTACCCTTGTACTACCCATATCATCAATATTAATCAAGCAGGACGTAGGGTTTTACCTCCATCAAGAGGGTCCGAACCTGGGTAAAACTTCGTGTTCCTTGCCTCCTGTTACCATCCGGCCTAGACACACAGTTCAGGACCCCCTACCCGAGATCCGCCGGTTTTGACACCGACATTGGTGCTTTCATTGAGAGTTCTGCTGTGTCGTCGCCACCAGGAAGGATGTCTCATCCTGTCTTCAAAGACGACACTATCACTGAGGGAGCTTTGGCTATCGGCCGAACTCTCCAACTAGGTGGTTTTCTTATGACCGCCTGTTCGGCCGCTGCACCGACGATGACTTCTCGGGTCATCAAAAGCAATCTTCACGTCAACTCGGAACTCACCAAGCAGTTAGATCCAATGGAGGTCTCTTCCCTGAATGAGCTCTTGGATCGCATCGCCGCCCTGGGAGTCACCACAGACTACGATCAGATTGGGCCTGAACCTGATCTGAGAGAGATCAACTCTCCCCAGGTCACGCATCATGTTGAAGTGGTGGAGGAACAATGCGGCAACCCTTCATCTATCTTAAGGACTAGCTATGTCCGGATTCCCGATCCCTCCAAGACGGATACCCATGGAGGGGAGGACATCACTCAAGGCCTGAACCTAGAATCAGGCACTGGGCTAGATCCATCGAAAAACATCCAAGACTCCAAACCTTCGAGTTCGGAAACTCCTTGGCCCCCGAGTCTCAGATTGGGTAAGGATTTGGATTCAATTCCACCCACCCACCCAAACATACATGATCTATCCCAAACTAGGCAAGAGCCCGAAGAAACATTACATCATTACTGGGCCTGATTCCTCCTGATCATGAACATGATAAAGGACTGCCACGAGCAAGACGCAATTTCATTCTTCTGCAATAATTGCATGGACAAGGGAATCCTCAACGCCATAAGTTGTCGCAAAATTACACGCTTTGCCGACTTGGTGTCCATAGTACGAAAGTACTGTGCGATGGAAAGCGCCTGGAAAACTAAAATAAAATTTTGGGATAATCCGGACCTGAATACAAACCCAGTCCGAAATAAAAGGGTGCATTATCACAATTCACCTGGGTTAACTACCAAAAAGCAAAAGCCCTCTACGGGGCAAGGAACCGTACTGGAGGGATGGCTCAACGGACCCTGCAAAATTCATAGTACAGCAGATGCAATACCAACGCACAGCCTTAGAGCATGTTGGATACTCCGGCAGGTGGCCAAAAGTGGTGAGGATCTACTCCTCCCAAAAACCACATAGCACCATCCCGTGGACAACAATGCGGTGTTAACGGTCTTTGAGACCTTTGCATCAAATAATAGACGCAAGCAAACACTCCGCAGCATAGCCGAAATCTGCCACGTAGCAGAAATAAATCCTTGGAGTGACACTGCTATTACCTTCACCGCCAGTGACGAACCCAAATTCCAAACAGCCTGAGCACCAGCCGCACTGGTCCTTAGTCCAATCATGGACGGCTTTCGACTCACCAAGGTACTCATGGACGGTGGCAGCGGATTAAACCTCATCTATGAGGAAACTCTTCAAAATATGGAAATAGACTAGATCCGTAGTGAGCAAAGCAGCACAACCTTTAGAGAATCATCCCCAGTCGGGAAGCATGCTGTGCTGGAAAAATCACACTAGACGTGGTATTCGGCACGCCGGATAATTACAGGTCCGAAGAAATTACATTCCAAGTGGCCCCGTTCAGCAGCGGATACCACGCTCTATTAGGGCGGGAGGCATTTACAATCTTCCAAGCCATACCCCATTACGGGTACATGAAGCTCAAAATGCCCGGGCCCAACGGAATCATCACTCTTGTTAGTGATCCGGACATAGCACTCCGCGCCGAAAATAAGACAGCTGCACTGGCCCTTGAGGCACTATCCGAGGCCCTAGCGGCCGAAGAACTAACTGCGCTGCGCTCCATGGTGAACAGGGACGACGTGATACTCGATAAAAGATCCAAGTCCACCTCCTTTAAGCCGGTAGACGAAATAGTCAAACTCCAAGTCCATCCAATGGACCCTACAAAAAAGCTTCCATCGGGGCACAATTAAACCCTGATGTCGATGCCGCACTGCGTGAGTTCCTACGCGAGAACTAGGACATTTTTTGCCTGACACCCTTCAGACATGCCAGGAATCCCACACAGGCTGGCCGAACACAGCCTAAATATCCTAAAAGGATTCAAGCCAGTCAAGCAGGCTCTTCGACGTTTCTCCGAGCCTAAAAGAAAAGCCATGGGAGAGGAACTAGCCAACCTATTGGAGGCCGGATTCATCAGAGACATAAAACATCCGGACTGGCTAGCAAACCTCGTGATGGTACCAAAGAAGGACAAATCCTGGCGCTTGTGCGTCGATTTTAAGGACCTTAACAAGGCCTGCCCAAAGGATCCCTTCCCCCTCCCCCTCATCGATCAAATCATCGATGCTATCGCATGACACAATTCACTGTGTTTCCTCGATGCATACTCCGGCTACCATCAAATCAAAATGGCAGAGCCTGATCAAGCCGCAATGGCATTCATCACACCATACGGCCCATTCTGCTTCAACACAATGCCCTTCGGGCTAAAAAACGCCGGCGCAACATATCAGCGCATGATTCAGACATGTCTGGCAAACCAGATCGGCAAAACAGTGGAGGCATACGTGGATGACGTGGTCGTTAAAACCAAGCATGTCGAAACTCTAGTAGACGACTTGAGGGTCACATTCGACAACCTCCGAACATATGACATCAAGCTCAATCCGGAAAATGCGTTTTCGGTGTACCAGCCGGAAAGCTCCTGGGATTCATCGTATCCAGTAGAGGCATCGAAGCTAATCCAGCCAAAATCCGAGCGTTGTCAAAGTTGGCTACCCCAACAGACCTCCAACAAATACAAAAATTGACTGGATGCGTGGCGGCTCTAAGCCGCTTTATCTCCTGCTTGGGAGAAAAGGTATTACCCCTTTATCGCCTCCTTCGGCGCACCGAACACTTCGAGTGGACGGACGCCGCCACGGCCAGACTCAACAAAATAAAAGCCATATTGGCAACAAATCCAGTCCTGGCCGTGCCAAACATTGGCGAACCAATGCTATTATACATTGCGGCAACTCATCAAGTAGTAAGCACAGTGCTCATCGTCGAGTGAGAATTGGACGGACACAAATTCCCCCTTCAAAAGCCGGTTTACTATGTGTCCACTATCCTTACTCCATGCAAATCACGGTACCCGCATTATCAAAAGATAGCATACGCAGTATTTATTGCATCCCGGAAGCTGCGACACAACTTTCAAGAGTGTTCGATAACGATAGCCTCGGATGTACCAGTTGACGATATTATAAACAACCGTGACGCGACGGGCCGGATTGCCAAATGGGCCATTGAGCTCCGCCTGTTCGAAATAACTTACAAGCCACGGCGAGCTATTAAGTCACAAGTTTTGGCTGACTTCGTTGCTGAATGGACGGAAGCCGAACTCCCTAAAGAGTATGACACATATTCAAACTGGATCATGCACTTCAACGGCTCCAAAATGTTGGCCGATCTAGGGGCTGGCGTCGTTTTGACGTCCCCAACAGGAGATACCGTTCAATACGTACTACAGATAATGTATACGGACTCCAACAACGCAGCCGAATATGAGGCCCTTCTACATGGTCTCCGGATAGTAGTATCCATGGGAATTCAACGCCTAGAGGTGCACGGGGATCCGAACCTCGCGATATACCAAATAAATGGAGACTTCGACGCCAAGGATCCGAAAATGGCAGCTTATCGCAAGGCCGTCCTAAAAATGTCAGCTCGGTTCGAGGGGCTCGAATTTCACCATGTGGCTCGGGAAAACAATCAGGCGGTGGATATCCTTGCCTGCATCGGCGCAAAACATGACGCGATACCTCCCAACATATTTCTGGAATGGCTCTTCAATCCATCCGTAGCATGGGAAGGGGACACCAGTAACAACAGTCCGGACCCGGCCAAAATACCCGAAACCGAACTCTCTGACACAATCGGAGGCTCCGCCACCGAAATAACACAATCATCCCACGAAATAATGGCCATTGTTGCCCCGTGGACAGAACCATTCCTGGCCTACTTAACTAGACAGGAACTTCCGGAGGACCAAAATGAGGCACGCTGCATAGTGCGGCGATCCAAGGCCTACGAGGTCCACGAGGGAGAATTGTACAAAAAAGCGCTACCGGAGTCCTTCAATGGTGCATCTCCGAAGAGGAAGGGCGGAACCTTTTGGCATAAATTCATGCTGGACTCGGCGGTCATCACGCCGCAGCCCGGGCTCTTGTAAGCAAGGCCTTCCGTACAAGATTCTATTGGCCAACGGCCCGGGCAGACGCAGAGGACTTGGTCCAACGTTGCGCCGGTTGCCAGCTCTTTGCAAATCAAAGCCACATGCCACCCACCGCCCTCCTAACAATCCCCATTACATGGCCCTTCGCGCTCTAGGGACTTGACATGGTTGGACCCCTTAAAGGGGGAACCCACAAGAAAAACTACTTATTGATCATGGTGGATAAATTCACCAAATGGATAGAGGCCAAACCGGTTAAAACAGCTGAATCCGGACCGGTGATAGATTTCATATCCGGGGTTGTACACCATTACGGCGTCCCCCACAACATCATCACTGATAACGACACGAACTTCACGGCCGACGAGGTAAAACTCTGGTGCAGCAAAATGGGCATCAAGCTCGATTATGCTTCAGTCTATCACCCACAAACCAACGGTCAAGTCGAACGAGCAAATGGTCTTATAATGAGCGGCATTAAACCCAGATTAGTGCGCTCCTTAACGGAGTCTGACACGCACTGGGTAGAGGAGCTCAACTCCGTACTCTAGGGGCTACTGACCATGCCGAATCGTAGTACCAGATACACACCTTTTTTATGGTGTACGGCGCAGAGGCAGTCCTGCCCTGTGACATAATTCATGACTCACCTCGAGTGTGCATGTACGAAGAAAGAGAAGCCGAGCTCGATCGGCAGGACAGTCTAGACACCTTGGAGGAAGAGCGTGACGTAGCCAAAGCCCATTCCGCATTTTACCAGCAACGGGATCACAGATACCAAAGCAGAGAAGTACGGGCCAAAACTTATAACGTTGGCGAACTAGTTCTCCAGCTGCCGGATAAGAAAAAGAACAAGCTAGAGCCCAAATGGGAAGGTCCATTCATCATCGACCAAGTTCTGACTGGCGGAGCGTACCGACTGCGGGATGCATCGACTAGTCGACTCGAGCCGAACCCATGGAACGCAGCCAGGCTCCGAAGATTCTACGCCTAGCACCGGATTTTATGTTAGTCCCCTCCCTTTGTCCATTTTCTGCATATGCGTCCTCTGTCTTGTTTCCCTTTCTTTATTTTATTTCTCTAGGCCTTCAAGGGTCACCTTGTGCCTCACTTGTACATTATAGATGTGCTAGCCACACTCTATACACCTCGGGGCTTCTTTCACAGAAGCTTAAATTATTCACCTGGGCATCACGCCCAACACATGCATTATACTTCCACATGTACCTTTTTTCACCATTATATGCATCGATATGACTTAAGTTTTGGCCAAGCTGGGTTGCCTGGCTCTTGTATTTATGCCCTACGTTCCCATTAATTCGGCTATGGCATAAGGGGAGCACCTCTGCGATTGTTACCGCCGGGTCAGCCGGACGTGTACCTCAGACTGGGTGAAGCCGAAAGCTAGCGTTCTTAAGAGAATATTCGGTCGGTGAACAAAAGATGATTTTTATTTATTATCCATATCTGCCCCCAGATGTTTTTTCTGCGCTTCTTGTCGCAGTACGGATATGCACTTTAGGGCATGCCTACCCAGGGAAAGGAACCCTTAACAGAACTGTTCTCTCTGGATGATGTTTCTTACTACCCATGTAATATAACATAACTAGTTGGGCACTTGTCTGATAAAGCACTAATGACCCCTACGCCTGGTCTCCACGCATGCGCCGGTTCTTACATAACCGAAAGGGTATTCGGATACACTTCGGACTGTCGGGTCCCGAGGTTGAAGCGAAAAGGTCCGCCACGACAAACGATCTACAATCCGGCTAGAAGACATCATACATGTCACTTTAAAATTACATAGTCAATTTGACTGGTTGAATTCCTCTTCAATGCCATCCAATATGCTGTCTAGTCTACAGTCCTGTTGGGAATACTTTGCGGCCAATTCTACTTGGCCGTACACTAAACTGATAGGGATCTCCTTGCCATCAGGCCCCACAGGTCCGACTTCGGCCATGTGGTTCGGGTCAGCCTTCGTGTACCGTGTCTTCACCATTGCCCAGGCTTCCCTGGCACCCTGATGGCAGGCCGATATCTTCCATAATCGGAAGCGCCGACGTGCTCCCTTCAGCCTTTCTGCAAGCTCTCCAAGGCCTTCGGGTATGGAGACGGACGGCCACAAGGCCTGGGCGACGCCTTGCATCACCTGCCGAACTCGTTCGTGCAACTGCGAGAGATCGGGAAGAAGATCACCCGTCGAACCAGGCATCTCTTCGGCAGGACGACCTGTTAGCATACCTACAAACATAACTCTATCAGCCAGCTTCCTCGCTGAACTCATTTTTCAAAGTTCGTTCAAGCACTTCCTAAATATGCCGCGTCGAAGCCGCCGATTCTCCTTAACAGAGTCCAACAGTTGGGCACGAACATCTTTTAGTTACACGCCCAGCTTGGTGTTGGCATCTTGGAGATCATTCTTCTCCTGCCTCACCCTCGTCAGCACGCTCTCATCGGCCTTCAGCTGGCGTATGAGCTGTTGCTTATCCGGATTTACTCCAGCGTCATCTGCAATTTTATCGTCAGATCTGCATATACGCCGCACTCTAATACGATAATTATCATTCGAAGGATATGTTATCAGAGGGGGTCTTTTTGGGCTCCCCCGCTGCGGCTAGTGCGGCCTGCAGTTGGGCTCTACACTCTTCCAGCTCCTGGGACAGTTGAGTATTCTTTTCTGTAAGAACCTGCATAACAAATGATCCTTAAATCAGTTATCCTAATTGTTTCAAGTCTCAGGGGCTACTAATATATATAATCATCAAATTTTCTCACCCGTATGTCTTTTACATACTGCTCCGTGGCTCTAGCTAGACCATTTTGAGCGGCACGGAGGTGCGCGTCTCCCGAGTTGAAGGCATCCAATGCCTCTTGGGAGAAACAAGCGTCACGAAGAACAGTCTGGCGACGCCTGTGGTTCATGGCACTTTCCACCTCGGAATGGGTGGCGGATAGTTTATCCGCATCCTTTGTCGAAGGAGCACCCGGCGCACACCGTGTATTCGTTCCCTCCTCTGAATCCGGCCTTGGAGCCTGGCTTGTGGAGGCGCGATTGGTAGCCTCTCCGGGTATAGTCCGGCGAGCTCTCTTTTTCCTGAAAAGAAGGCATGGGCGTTAATATGCCTCCGCAAATAATGTCTTGCAATAGAGACGGCGCATCGTACCGCTGCGCCGGTGCCTCAATCCGGACTGCAGATCTTTTCAGCCTGCCTGGCCTTGCGGCCCCTTGTTGGCTAGTTGCCACAGGCTCGACCTTCTGCCCCGAGGACCTCCCCTGCAAAACACGGCTGTTATACGGCAATCAAAAAGCGCAAAGACGAATCCCTTTTTACGTGCTGGGAATGCGGTCTCAGTCACCTGTGAGGCTGGAACTAGCCCAGGGTAATCGGCCGTAATGGCCACCAAGGCGTTGTCATTACACCATTGGTAAAATACCCCGTCCATCAGCTCCACAGATATGTCCGGGTCCTCCTGGGAGGCCGGGTCAAGGGACCGTCCGGGGTCCTTGGTTTGCGGCGGAGGGCTGTTTATCTCCTTTACTGCCTGGCGCAGCTCCTGCGATAAAATCACTAGAATAAATACTTAACCAAGGGAATACGAAATGGATGGGCAATAAAAAGTCTCTGCTTACCTAGCCCGGAGGATTGTACATAGAAAATCCGCCCTGCGGGTTGACACGAAGGAATTCCTCCTCTTCTCCCTTGTACAAAGTGGATAAGATCTTTATTAGATCAGCAGCTGATCCCGATCCTTTGCGGCCATGGCGGGTGGCGTCATCCTCCCCGTTGAAATCCCACATGGGGTGGCCTCTATACTCAAGCGGCTGCACCCCCCGCATGATGCATGTGGCCATGACCTCGATCATGGTCAATCCGGATCGAGCTAAAAAGCTTATCCGGCTCATCAGGTAAAGAATGTCTCTGTCATCTTCCTCTAGGGAGCTCCGTGGATGCCAGCTCCGACACTTCTTCAAAGGGGCATTGTCGAACTCCGGAAGGCCGATCCGAATAGGGTCCGGGAGGGGGACATCTTCTATATAAAACCATTCCGAAGGCCAGTGTTTGGACGTCTTCTTCGGGGTCCCGGACAGGTATCCGGTCCCGGCAATACGCCACACTTAGGCTCCGCCCACTTGATATATTGATCCCTTCTTAGAACGGGGCACAAGGCAGAACAGCTTCTTCCACAGAGCGAAATGAGCCTCATAGCCCAAAAATAACTCGCAAAGGGCTACGAATCCCGTGATATGTAGCAGGGAGGCAGGCGTAAGGTTGTGCAACTAGAGGCCGTAGAACTCCAGAAGCCCCCGGAGAAACGGATGAATTGGGAATCCATGCCCTATTACCAAATAAGGGACAAGGCATACTCGCTCTCCCTTGGAGGGATTGGGACGGCTCTCCGCTTGCTCTCCGCCATTGTAGGTGGCAAGCCCGGCTCGAACCGGGACCAGGTACACTGGGGGAAGAAATCGCTTGGACTGAAGCATCACCAATTTGCTGTGTGGGATGGAACATCTCTCCCAATCTCCCGATTTGGAGCTAGGGGTGCGCGAGGAGGAGCTACGTCGACCGGCCATGATGGAATGGATCTCTGTCGGGTGCGCTCCGATGAAGGCTCGCCAAGGGGGGATGGTGTGATTTGGATCTGAATCCTCGTCTTTTTAAATAGGCGGCTCATTCAAACAACTAAGGGGGTAAATATGAAAACACCCTGGCTCTTCACATTCGCTCAACACAAGGAAAGTGGCCATTATTGGGCGTGGAAGCCGAGGAGTACAAACATTCACAAGAAACCGGACATTATTTCGGCAGGTACACAGAATTTGGAGAGGAACCCGCCTTGCAATGCCGAAGACAATACTGTGCGCCGGACTCATCGTCATTGAAGCCTGGTTCAGGGGCTACTGAGGGAGTCCTGCATTAGGGGGTCTCTGGACAGCCGGACTAACTCCATTGGCCGGACTGTTAGACTATGAAGATACAAGATTGAAGACTTCGTCTCGTGTCCGGATGGGACTCTACTTGGCGTGGAAGGCAATCTAGGCAATACGTATATGGATATCTCCTCCTTTGTAACCGACCTTGTGTAACCCAAACCCTCTCCGGTGTCTATATAAACCGAAGGGTTTTAGTCCGTAGCACAACAATCACAACATACAATCATACCATAGGCTAGCTTCTAGGGTTTAGCCTCTCTGATCTCATGGTAGATCTACTCTTGTACTACCCATATCATAAATATTAATCAAGCATGACGTAGGGTTTTACCTCCATCAAGAGGGCCCGAACCTGGGTAAAACTTCGTGTCCCTTGCCTCCTGTTACCATCCGGCCTAGACGCACAGTTCGGGACCCCCTACCCGAGATCCGCCGGTTTTGACACCGACACCTGCCAGCAAAGGCCTTCTTTATCGTCCGCTTCTTAGACACGGACGGCAAATGATTACGTTGTCCGCCATCCGAGGCCAGCAGACGGCAAAGACAGCTGACGGCAGTGCGGTGGGAGGGTAGGACAAAAGATGTCATGCAAGTCCTTTCCATAAGCACATATGACTATTTACGGAATACATGCCTACATTATATTGACGAACTGGAGCTAGTGCCGTAACGCCTTAGGCTATAATTGTCCCATGATGAATATCATCCAACGAGTCACCGATCCAATGCCTACAAATTTATCTTATATTGTTCTTGCTAAGTTACTACTGTTATTATCACTGTTACACTTGCTACAGAATTACTGCTATCACTGTTACCATTACCGTTACTACTGTCACTATTATCAAAACTATCATATTACTTTGCTACTGATCACTTTGCTGCAGATAATTAATCTCCAGGTGTGGTTGAATTGACAACTTAGCTGCTAATACCTTCAAATATTCTTTGCTTCCCCTTGTGTCGAATCTATAAATTTGGTTTGAATACTCTACCCTCGAAAACTATTGCGATCCCCTATACTTGTGGGTTATCAAGACCTTTTTCTGGCGCCATTGCCGGGGAGCATAGCTATATTTGTTGAGTCACTTGGGATTATTACCACTTTATCACTATGAAGAATCTGAAGGATGCCAAGACTAAGATATTTCCCTCAAAGACGAGGGGAGGTAAGGAACTGCCATCCAGGTCTGCTTTAGATTCACCTTCTATCCTAAGTAAACTTGCAACACCACCACATGTTATTAATTCCGATATGTCGCAAGTTATTGATGATGCTACTTCTATTATGGATAGTGCTTATGATGATGCTAGTACCTTGCTTGATAATGATGATGTGCCACTTGTTGACTTTCTTGATGAACAAATTGCTAGAGTAATACAACATGATGTTGTTGAATCTGATGATGAGCTTGAAACTGAAACTCCTGAAACACCTGCTAGAACTATCCCTCCTAGACATGAATTACCTAAGGTACCGAAAGTTTATGTTATGAATGAGGAGACAACTAGAGATACTCTTACTTGTAAGGATAGAGATGATCTAGAGAAATTATTATACAAGTATAAATAAAAATCTCTTAATGCTAGAATGAAATATGATCCTAATTTTGCTACTTCACCGATCTTTATTGATGATAAGGATTATGAATTCTCTGTCGACCCAGAGTTAATTACTTTGGTTGAATCTGATCCTTTCCATGGTTATGAAACTGAAATTTTTGTGGCACATCTTACTAAGTTGAATGACATAGCCACCCTTTTCACTCATGATGAGAAGACTCGTTATTACTTTATTCTCAAATTATTTCCATTCTCATTAAAGGGTGATGCTAAATCTTGGTACAGTACTCTTGCTCCTGGTGGTGTGCGTAGTCCGCAGGATATGGTTTATTACTTCTGTGAAAAATATTCCCCTGCTCATAAGAAACAAGCCGCCTTACAGGAAATATTTAACTTCGTTCGAATTAAAGAAGAGAGTCTCCCACAAGCTTGGGGGAGGCTTTGCCAATTACTTAATGCTTTGCCCAATCATCCTCTTAAGAAAAATGAAATACTTGATATCTTCTATAATGGACTAACCGATGCTTCTAGGGACTTCGTAGATAGTTGTGTTGGTTGTGTTTTCAGGGAACAAACTGTTGGGCAGACTGAAGAATTATTGAATAATATATTAAAAAATTATGATGATTGGACTCTTCCTGAACCACCGCCTAAACACACTCCGAAAAAGAGGGGTATATTATATCTCAGTCCTGAAGATATGCAAGAGGCAAAGAAATCTATGAAGGAAAAACGTATTAAAGATGAGGATGTCAAAAATTTACCTCCTATTGAAGAAATACATGGGCTTAATACACCACCACTGCCTAAGGTAGTAGAGGTAAATTCTCTAATGAAGTTCAATGATAATGACAATCCTCACAATGTGCACCCTAGCCAATGCGTTTATGAGTATGAAAACTACATTAGAAAAGAAGATCACTTCAATGAAAATGTTATGAAACAATTGAAATATAATTCTGATATGATTGCTTGCTTGAGTGACTTGTTATTTAGAATCTCAAATGATGTTAGAGGTGTTGGAAGACATGCTTCTATGGTTCAAACTCAGTTATAACAAGTTGCTAAATCTCAAAGAGAATTGCTAGATGAAATCACTACAAAAAAAATACACTTCCGTGATGATACGTGTTTGTCACAGTAGGTCATGTTCTCTGTCATGCATGTACATCCATGACAATTTTATGACAGAATCAAGATAGTAATACCTGTGCTGTCGTAGAAGTGTTCCATGACATTACCAAAATTATCATCACGGAAGTGTCCACTTCCATGACGATAAATCGCGCGTCACAGAAGTGCTTTCGTCAAGGGTAACCGACACGTGGCATCCACCGTAACGGAATGCCGTTAAGCTATCGGGTCCGGTTTTGGATCCGATAACCCATTAACAGCCCCGACCAATGGGGATTTTCCACGTGTAAAATCATCATTGGCTGGAGGGAACACGTGTCGGCTCGCCGTTGGGACAGATGTCATCCACTCATTGGACCCAAAGCGCATATGATACGTCGACACGTGGCACGGCCCAACAGAGGCCCATTCCTATGAAAAGGCCAGCCCGTTCGACTTGGTCAAAAGGTGGCGGGCCGGCCCATGGCAAGCCTGTTAATGGCCTGTTCACATATAGCCCATTTGCAGCCCGCTAACCCAGGGCCCGTTTACGGCCTATCCGAATTAGGCCCACTAGCGTCATCTGGGCCGTCCAATATAATTCTAGCCCATTTTAACTACCGGCCCATGTATGGCCCATGGCGTCTTTCGGCCCATATGAGGCCCTTAGTAACCCTCGGCCCATTAATGGCCTGGGGTAAAACTGGCCCGTAATGAACAATGTATCACTTTATACCCATTAACGGCCCATTATTCTGTTGGGCCGTTTCCAGCCCATGTTATCTTTCGGCCTTCTCACGGCCCATTTATTCTTGGGCTCATTTCTAGCATTCGTTTTCTTTCGGCCCGTTACTGTCATTTTCTGCTTGTGGCCCAAATTCAGCCCATGGTTACAGTCGGCCCATTTGTGGCCCATTAATACGTTGGGCCGTTTTCATAGCGTCATCAAATACAGTCGATTAACGACGACCCGTTATGGTCAGCCCATGAATGGACGATTTCAACTCTAGCCCATTTACGGCCCCTTATACGGTCCGTACAAGGCCCATAGATGAGACGGCCCGTAGAAGGCCCATGGATCCTACGGGATGTAGAAGGCCCATTGACCCGACGACCCATAGAAGGCCCATTGATATGACGGCCCATAGAAGGCCCATGGATCCGACGACCCATAGAAGGCCCACAGATCCGACAGCCCATAGAAGGCCATGGATCATCCATCACGTAGATGGCCCATGGATCGTACGGCCTGTGGGCTGCCATGGTCACTACAACGTTTGGGCGAGTTGGCCCCCGTTTGAACGACATAGCATATTCAAAGAATTATCCTACTCTATACTATCACCTCTAAAAAACATACACTATACAATAAAGAGACTAAGGCATAGAACATAGAATAATCCTACACTATACAATAAAGAAATTACAGCCGATTATACCCACTGGGCATTATGGTTCGGCACCAGTGATAATAAAGCATACAAAAACAACAAATTACATACACTGGGCAAATACAACTCATACATCATGGACGCGCATCAACATAACTTACCATTTGAACTATAATCTCTTCAGAAAATAGGATTGGCCGGATTTAGATAGCACAAATTTCAGTCTGCAAAATCTCCAATTCCTTTGTTGTTACCTCAGTGTCTTGTTTCATTTTTTTGACTCCTGCATCTAATACCTGCATGTCCAGTCTCAACTTGTTGATTGTACGTTCAGAATCATGTACACGTTGTCTTGCCACCTCTAGTTGATGTTCGAGAACATCAGCACATTCCAATTCCAATCCATAATCATTCGGTAACAGCCATGCTGCACTGCTCGCAGATCTTTGTGTTGATGTCACTTCATCCTGAAATGTTTCTGTAAGTACACATGACTAGGGCAAAAATATAGTTACAACAGTGAAGCGAGCAAGCCAGACTATTTTGTACATGGCAAAACAGGACTAACAATAATGTTACACATCATGAAGCATAAGTAGGTGATATTTTAAAAATTATAAAAAAGGTAGTCTGTGCAGCCTGCATACAAAAATCTCTCTTAGCTCACCAGAGGAGAATGATGTTGGGGCCCAATCCAAAACACAGACAAGTTACAAATTTAGACAACACGTTGCGTAGAAGTAAGCAAGCAGTTGGCCATTCTGTAGCTCAATTAAAGTTTTAGGGAGCATAATGAACAACAGAGGATTTCATACAAACATACTACAGCAAGCAAGACTATGCAATCATTAGCCTAGTATAAACTAGATTGTGAGCCTCATTTAATAATAGTTGGTCAATAGACTTCAAAGGTTCAGGCACACTTCCGCAGAGTAATTAAATGGTAAGGCCTTTAATTATGTAAACTAATAGTTATACAAGTACCCAACATCAGGCATCATTCTCTGGGCATCTCATTAACTAAGGATAAATAAAGCAATTGAAAAGAGCAAATTAACTATGCCTAAAACAAACAAGGAATTGAACTGTTGAGTTGGATACAGTGACTTACCTTAACAGGTTGAAGAGGCTCAGCACATCTCCTACTTCTCTTGCAAGGCTCCTTCCTAACATCTTGTACTTGGAAATCCTCAATCTTATCTTCATTGCCCCCCTCTACAAGGTGACACAAACAAGTTACTCGTCTCCTTGGAAGATAAATATGCATACTTTCCAGTCTGTGAACACAAAAGGATGAGATTATAACAAAACAACACCACATAATGAAACATGCCACATCTGTCGGCGTTCTGGGAACGGGGGTCCCCAGACTTGCCTGCCTGCGGCCTGCGGCGTGGCTCAAATGGGGGCCCAGCGCGGCCCATCTTCATCAACACAAGACTCAAGACCCTCGTGAGGGGCCAAGCCTCGCGGGGCGAACGACGTGGGGCTTCCTCAGGCACAGCCTCCTCAGGCTGGCTCGCGAGGAGACGGAGAAATCAAGGCAGGGTACCTCGCGAGGTGCCCATGACAACTCAGGGCGCCAGGCGGGTGCCAGCGCGCGCAGCGTCCTTCTTTCCCCTTTGGTGCAAAGGGGGCAAGCGCAGCCGCGGAGTACCGAGGCATCAGGCAAAGGTTGTCATTTCGGTGCAACGAGACCAAGACCAGGAGGACTATGAGACGGAGGTCACCATGGAGCCCAGCACGGCGTCACCACAAAGCCTTTGGCAGGCGAAGACCAACTTTAGTCAGGATAAGTGTACTAGATGTCCCCCTTCAAATTAGCCCGCCATTGTTGGCTCCCTTCCTTCTCGATATTTGGGAAGAGGACCAGGGCCTCTATAAATAGGACTAGCCACCCCCAGAGTAGAGGAATCGGACATCGAATATCGAGGATCTGGAAGAGACATCGGATAGAAACCAGAGAGAGAGAGAGAGAAGGGTGACTGAACTCCTCCTAGCAGTTCATCGCCCCAGCCAAGAACAGACCCTCGCGAGGCTGTTCTTCCTTGTATTGTTCATCATCATCAGCCCCAGGAGGCAATCCACCAACCACAAACTGGAGTAGGGTATTACACCACAATGTTGGCCCGAACCAGTATAAATCTTGCGTCGCTTGTGCAGTTCTTTCAGTAGTTTAGATCTTTGCGAGACGGGGAGGTAGAAGGCGTGATCTTCGCGCGCACCCCAGTGTTCGAACCTTAAGGGTTTGCCGGAACCCGTGATCCGACATTTGGCGCGCCAGGTAGGGGTGCGCCGGAATTCGTCTTCCACCGCCCCGTTCTCCTTCGACCGTCGCGTCCATGTCCGACGCTCGTCGGGCCCACACCGAGCGTCGGGCTGCCATCGCTTCCTGCGTCGCCCAGACGGCGCCCCTTGGCGGACGTCCTCGTTGTCCCCCGTCGCCCGCCGTCAACACCGCCACCGGCCCGGCGGGAAACGAGCGGCGAGCACCGCCCCAGCATCTGCCTACGCGACAGAGTAACTACACCGCAACATCGACGCCTCCGGTCGTTGCGGCCCCGCCCACGAGTCGCCACGTCAAGCCTTTTGCCCGCCGGGTTAGCACTGTTTCCGCACGGCAGGGGGCTCCCCCGGACCGGGCGGCGCACGAGGTCGGTCTGACCTTCAGCTCGGAGGACCACCCCACCAACCCGGTCGGCTCAGGCGCGCTCCCCCTGTTGTGCACCCCCACCATCTGCCAGGTGGCCGTCACCAGAACCCTCGCTGACGACGGCGTGGGCCTCAGCATGCTTTCGGTCGAGACTTTCAACCTCCTCTGCATACCCCAGGAGCGGCTGCGACCCAGCCGATCTTTCTCGGGCATCGGGGGCGGATCATCCGACTCCCCGGGACAGATCCGGCTCCCGGTAACCTTCGGCACCTATGACAACTTCCGCACGGAGATGGTCGACTTCGACATCGCCCCCATCGGCCTCCCTTACAACGCCATCCTCGGCTACCTGGCACTGGCTCAGTTCATGGCCGCTACGCACCCGGCGTACAACCTCATGAAGATGCCCGGGAGCAGCGGAACCCTCGCCGTGCACAGGGACATCGGGGACGCCCTGCGAGTACTCAAGCTCGCCTTCTAGACGGCGGCATCGGCATGGCCCGTCAACGCGGAGACCCCTGAGCCCAAGGGGGATGCGCCCGCCAAGAAGAAGCAGTTGTTCACCCAGGACAAGGCAGAAACCAAGCAGATACCCATTGACGAGGACGGGTCCTCCAGTGCCACTTTCACCATAGGCGCCAACCTTGAGCCTGAGCAGGAGGAGGCCTTGGTCAAGTTCCTGCGCACGAATAAGAAGGTATTTTCCTGGGAGCCCGATCAGCTGGCGGGGATCCCCAGGAGTGTCATCGAGCATCACCTCAACGTGTGCCCAAATGTGCGCCCCGTGAAGCAGAAGGCCAGGCAGCAGTCCGTGGAGAAGCAGGCCTTCATTGTCCAAGAGACCCGCAAGCTAGAAGCCGCTGGGGTCATTCGCGAGGTCCGATACCCGGATTGGTCAGCCAACCCTGTCGTTGTGCCCAAGAAAGGGGGGAAGGAACGCATGTGTGTCGACTTCACCAACCTCAACAAGGCATGCCCGCAAGATCCGTTTCTGCTCCCCCGCATCGACCAGATCGTCGATTCCACTGCGGAGTGCGACCTGCTATGCTTCCTGGACGCCTTCTCCGGGTATCACCAGATCAAGATGGCGGTAGAAGACGTTGAGAAGACCGCCTTCTTGACCCTGTGCGGGGTATACTGCTATACATGCATGCCGTTCGGACTGCGTAACGCAGGGGCAACCTTTCAGCAGCTGATGCACATCACCTTGGGCCCGCAACTCGGAAAGAATGTCGAAGCCTACATTGATGACATTGTAGTGAAATCTCGGGAGGCTGAGACCCTGATACAAGACCTGGAGGAGACCTTCGCGAGCCTCGACGCAGTAAACCTGCGGCTCAACCCAGAGAAATGTGTGTTTGGTGTCCCCTCGGGCAAGCTTTTGGGGTTCCTTGTGTCCCATCGAGGCATCGAGGCCAACCCCGAGAAGGTCAAGGCGGTTGAGGACATGAGTCCGCCAAAGACCCTCAGAGAAATGCAGAAGCTCACTGGGCGCGTGACCGCGCTAGGGCGCTTCATCTCCAAATTGGGGGAGCGAGCGCTGCCTTTCTTTCAGCTGATGAAGAAAAAGGGTCCCTTTGAATGGACTGAAGAGGCAGATAAGGCGTTTCAAGATCTCAAGAGGTACCTGACCAGTCCCCCGGTCATGGTGGCTCCGCGCCCTCGAGAGCCCCTGCTGCTTTACCTCGCCGCAACTCCCTACTCCGCCAGCGCAGCCCTGGTGGCGGTTAGGGAGGAGCGCCAAGTCAGGACCGCGACGGCAGCCCGAGGCAAGACAAAACGGGAACAAGGAAAGATTGCAGAAGCCACAACTGCAGTTGAGGAGGGTCAGCTGCCAAAGGATGCACCGGAGGAAGGAGAGGCCGCACGCCCGGATGATCCACCTCCCGAGGCCACGTCATCTCGTGAGGCGCCCTTACCTCCCGAGGGCGCCGCGACCCCAGATGCTCTCAGCCTTGTTGAGCATCCAGTCTACTTTGTTAGCACGGTATTACGGGACGCGAGGGCACGGTACCCAATGCCTCAGAAGCTCCTCCTCGCGCTACTGGTAGCCTCGCGCAAGCTGCGTCACTACTTCCAGGCTCATCCCATCAAAGTCGTCTCATCGTACCCCCTGGAGAGGGTGCTCAGGAGCCTTAACTCAGCCGGAAGCCCTGTTCAAGAATTCATCCGATTAACCAATTAACTTGCCGATTAATCCCTACTCATAGGGTCCCCGAGTAGCCGATTTCCTGATAAATCGTCTGATTAATTGATTAAATGGATGATTAACTTGCCGATTAGCCTATTAATCCCCTACTCACCAGCCGATCGAGCAGCTACCAGTTAACGATTTCCTCAATAATGCCGAAAGGGTCGCCGAGTGGAACATGGAGCTGCAGGCGTTTTAGCTCGAGTTCAGCACAACCAGGGTCATCAAAGGAGCAACGTTGGCGGATTTCGTGGCGGAATGGGCGGAGGCACCAGGCCTCAGGGACAACGAGGATCGGTCCCTCTCTCCAGGGAGTGAGGCGCCGGAATGATGGGTCATGTACTTCGATGGGGCGTTCTCCAGGCACGACGCGGGGGCTGGTGCGGTGCTGATATCACCCACTCAGGATAAGCTCTACTATGCCGTACAGCTCTGTTTCCAGCAAGGTGAAAAGGTCTCCAACAACATAGCAGAATATGAGGGACTGATAGCCGGGTTGAAGGCCGCAGTAGCCCTGGGAGTGAAACGCCTCACCGTCAAGGGCGACTCGCAGCTCCTAGTCAACTTCTCCAACAAGGTGTACGAGCCGAAGGACGAGCATATGGAGGCCTACCTAGCGGATGTCCGCAGGATGGAAAAGCAGTTCTAGGGGCTGGAGCTGAAGCACATGCCCCGAGGCACCAATCAAGAAGCTGACAACATAGCCGGACGGGCATCCAGGCGGTTGCCACAGGAACTCGGCGTCTTCGAAGAGCGGCTCTTCAAACCTTCAGCACAGCCGACGTTATCAAACACCGCTCAGTCTCGAGAGGAGCTCCCCTAGCCGCCAGCCTCGGGAGCCCCGGTCTGTGGACCGACCTCAGGAGCACGCCTGCTCCTGACGATGGAACCTCAGGAGGAGTGCTGGATCGCAGAACTCCGGAGTTATTTAACGCAAGGGGCCCTACCGGAAAAGGAAGAGGAAGCGGAGCGTGTGGCGCAGCAGGCCACGGCATACTGCATCAGAGATGGAGAAATTTACCGGAAGCGGCCAAACGATGTATCTCTGTGCCGCATCTCCAGGGAACAAGGAAAGGAACTACTGGAGGACATACACGGCGGAGTCTGCGGACACCACTCATCATCATGGACCCTCGTTGGCAAGGCATTCCGTAGTGGGTTCTACTGGCCCACCGCGCTCAACGACGCAATCGAATTGGTAAAGGCTTGTGAGGCCTGCCAGTTTCATTCCAAGCAGATCCATCAACCGGCAGGGGGCCTGCAGACTATACCCATCTCGTGGCCATTCGCAGTTTGGGGGTTGGATATTCTGGGCCCGTTCCCTCGGGCGCCAGGGGGCTACCGTTACCTCTACGTCGCCATTGACAAGTTCACCAAGTGGGCAGAAGTGGAGGCCGTCCGTACCATCCCTGCTGGCTCCGCGGTCAAGTTCATCAGGAGTATCGTGAGCCAGTTCGGGGTGCCGAATCGCATCATCACGGACAACGGTTCGCAGTTCACCAGTAATCTCTTCAAAACATACTGTGCTAACCTTGGGACGCAGATATGCTATGCTTCGGTGGCGTACCCGCGAAGCAATGGGCAGGCCGAACGAGCGCCCTACGGCTGGCTGCATGCTCGAGGGGCATACACATGACCATCATTGAAGCGAGGCCAAAGCTTTTCAAGACACCCTGCTTGCTACTATCTGGTCTTGCGAGATTGGCTCACCATGATACGGAGGCGTACATGATGACCCTTGACTTCAATCGGATCTACATTAGCCGAACTTCTTTGCAGGTATGTAGTGGGTCGTCGTACATCATTTCCCTTGACTTCGATCTGATCACCATCGCCCAAAACTTCTTGGTAGGTCTGTACTGGGTCGGCATGAACTCTCACTGGATGGCTGCCTTCAGAGAAGACGGTAAAAAGTTGGTGCTCATGAACTTCCAGACCTCCCATGAGATTATCCTTCCTCCGTTGGATTATATAGAGTTTTACCATCGCGGTCATAGTCATCTACATTACCAGGTCAGTTGGACGGACCTTGTTTTGCAGAAGATTGTAATCTACCAAGTGCCCACACGACATGCGAATTACGCAGACTTCAAGCTAATTGCCTTGTTCGACCGCGGGCTCGCCTATCTTTACGCCGGTGCCTTCTTTAGCTGGAGACAATTCAGCTCGCAGTGGATCATCGTCAAAGCTGATACACGCTTCTGTGATGCTATTGAACACAATGGCATCATCTACGTGACCGACAAAGCAGATGGCACCACGTATTGCTGTGACGGTGCGTATAAGTTGTTTCCGTCTCATGTTAATGATGACGCCATGACATTGTTTGAACCTTTTGTGATGATTGGCATATCCCTGTTTGAGCAGAATTTGAGTAGAACTATGGCAATGTATTAGAGACGCAGGAAATCAGCTATATTTGGAATGATTTAATTCATGTGATTGTGATCATGTCATTACAGCCAATTTGTACCCCTGAATAATCAAACGGTTAGGAATATATGGATATTCTCCTTATTTTACAGTAATCTATATACTACTACTAAATATGAGTGTGTATCAATGGCCATGTTGGTTTCCTCATTTTCGTGACGTAGAAACATGCACCACACTGTTGGTTTCATCTAACCATACATTAGGGAAGTAAATGTGCATATGGAGAACTCTATATTTGGAAGTAGTGAAGTCCTATAATGCTTACCATGTGTACATACCTATATTCCCCCTTCAGCAATCAATTGCTAGAATAATATCCTCACAAAAAATTTGCCCACAGAACACGAGTATATAAAAATGCATGGTCTGTTAGTTACCTTGAAGAATTTGTTTGTGACGACAGAACATGATTCCATAACATGCATGACATGGTAGTTTCCTGTGAAGAATCGATTGCGAGATAACATGAGTATTACCATGCATGGCACTTCTATATTTTTGAACCCAGTATACATTTCCCTGTATTTTCCTCCCAGTTCCAACAGGGACATATCAATGATGTTTCTTGCATTATCCTACTCATACTCTGAACAATGCTGATCTTACATTAACAATGCCTGTCATTTTTGATATGATGCAGTGTCCCTACAGTTACTGCCCTTTGTAATCACACCACCTTTGCCAAAAACATGGAAGCACAACTGGTTCCTTGCTCGATTAGACGACGGCAAAAGAGTGATGATCATTCGGACACATGAGCCGAAAAAGTTATATTGCAAAAACCCCACTGTATACAAGCACCGTGAAATACGTGAGTATCCAGACAGTGGCTGTTACGTCTATGAGCAGGATACCAGCTTGTTGGGGCCTTCAGGATTTTTTAGTTGGAGGCGGGTAAACAGCCTTGGTTCACACACTCTGTTTCTCAGACTCAATTATCCGATTAACCAGGAGATCACCGTTGGCAAGGACCTTGATGGCAGAGAGGCTCAGTTTGCTATGGAAAACTATGTCTACATGGAGAGCCCTAGGAGTTCGGGAGCAAACTCCCCTGATTGTCAATGATACAGTGTGCAGCCAAAATAAGGTGAGAATGACAAAGGCATCCGGATTAACTTTGATCCTTGGATGTCTCAATTACTGTCACGACCGGTTTTCCAATAAAAATATTTATTGATAAACCAGTCTTTTGAGTCCAGTAAGAGAGAAATCCTCCTCACTGGTAGACAATTCCTTGATACAATAAGCCAGTAGCATAAAATATATTACAGGGTTGAACTGCGGTCGCTCAACCAAATTATTACAAGCACGCCAATAATCATACATAATGGCGGACAGAACACAGTGGTGTGGACACATACTACTGACTCAAGGATAGGCTGGTGGTGGAAAAACACGGCGGGAAGGGAAATACAAGACTCTAAGAATATCATTTCATCGAACGTCGGGGTGAGGCTCGATAAATTTATTTGGTAGTGGAAGCGGATATAAAACAGTGGCCAAATCCAGGGTCGCACGAGACTGACTGGGACTCCTCTAAGTGTCGGACTCGCTATCGAACTCTTCATCCATGAGATCGCCTTCGTCAGCATCTGGCCAAATCAACAAGCCAGTGAGTACTTTGAAAGTACTCGCAAGATAGTTCGGACGTAAGATATAACAAATGCATGCATGGATGCAACATGATTAATTCCTTAATGCACAATAAATAAAATTGGCATAACGGGTAAGTAAAACGGGAAACGGCGGTAGTCCGCCTGAAATCCCACAGACATAAATAAAGACCGATCGGGTGTCTGAAGCGACGCCTCGAAAGGTGAACAAATAAAAATAAGGAAATGATGCCACAGTCGGGCATCTTAGCGACACCACATAAAGGGCTTTAAAAGAAATGCCATGGTCGGATGTCTGAGCGACATCGCAGAAAGGGCTTTAAAAGAAATGCCACAGTCGGACGTCTGAGCGACATCGCAGAAAGGGCTTTAAAAGAAATGCCACAGTCGGACGTCGGAGCGACATCACAGAAAGGGCTTTAAAAGAAATGCCACAGTCGGACGTCTGAGCGACATCACAGAAAGGGCTTTAAATGAAATGCCACAGTCGGACGTCTGAGCGACATCACAGAAAGGGCTTTAAAATAAATGCCACAGTCGGACGTCTGAGCGACATCGCAGAAAGGGCTTTAAATGAAATGCCACAGTCAGACGTCTGAGCGACATCACAGAAAGGGCTTTAAAAGAAATGCCACAGTCGGACGTCTGAGCGACATCGCAGAAAGGGCTTTAAATGAAATGCCACAGTCGGACGTCTGAGCGACATCACAGAAAGGGCTTTAAATTCACCAGTAAACAATACTCATAATAAACATTCAATCCATGAGAATAAATGGGTTAGTCCATCCACAGGAATAATCATTCAACCGGACTTAGCATTCATGCGATTCACCGGAGTCTCTGTCACCAAAGCTGACAATTGATTAGGATAAGATGGAACGAAACTTGACATGGAATAGATGATTTGGAGGAATATATGACTCTGCAGAGTTTGTACAAAATTTTTCCCACAGTCAACGGATTTCCGTAGTCACGAAGGACTAGTTCCGTTTACGGTATTTCGGAAGAAAACACAGCTAACCGGTACACACCCATCCTACCTCTCGATGCTAGGAATCACCCTAGTCATCGTCCAAGAAAAACTTTTGAGACGGGGAGATCACAATCTCGAATAGCATGGGATCAAATTTATATACGCGCGCTCTAAGGGGTGCCCCCCTCTCGGTCCCAACCGGAAACACCCATGCCCCCTGACCGGATGACTGGCTTTAATCCAGGGCCATGGAACCATCATCACGGCCTCTCCTCTTTGGTGTGTACCATGAAAGTGGTTTGCAACTTACTAAACCATATTCCTTGCGGAAAACATGTGGTAGTACAAGGAAGGAAATGATAGGTACTGAACCGATATGGTTTGACACTGAAGTCACATAGTCTGGCGTAAGACTGGCATGCTACAACACTGCCATCATACCCATCCTCATGCCAACACATGGCCATTCATATTCACATTCATCCACGTATGGATCATTGAACTCACTCACCTTATTATCACATAAAATAACGTTCATCGGTATGCTTACCAACATGCCATGAAACTAACTAAATGCAAAACATGCCAAGACACTCATCATATCAAAAGTTCAAACATGCTTGCCTGGTTCAGAGTAGTCGGAGCCTAGCTCGGTGAAGTTCGCGGTTCCGTCACCTCCTTTGGTATCTACGGTTTAAAGAAAATATATGCGCTAACATAAATACCAAGGAGTGCACAGAAGGTAAACCAAATATTTTTCAAATAAATCTGATAAAAAAACTAGACAAAATTTTAAAGAGAACAGAAAAAGAATCAATCAAAAATACTTTTCTGATTAAAAGTTATAAGGGTTTTTGTCCAGGGACTTATCTGTAATGAAACAGAAGACTTCCAGGGGCTAGTTTAAAAAAACAGAAAACGCTTCGGTAGCGACTACGCCAGCCCGAAGAGAAAACGCATTCTGCCCGAAGGCGCTTCCAGAAAACGATTCGAAGAGGGAGCAGAGAGGCTGACGGTGGGGTCCCACCCGTCAGGTTCAAATGTTCAAACGGGGCGGCAGAGTTCGCCGGCGCCCGAGAGCCGCGGTGGTCGCCGGCGGCGATCCACGGCGAGGCAGAGAGATCGGAGGGTACCTCCGTGCTCAGGGCACCCTTCCGCGTCAGTTGATGGTGGTGGAGTCGGTCGGCGAGCACCACGTCGACGGCGAGCTTTGCTCCGGCGGACGGCAGCTCGGGTGGTCGAGGGGCTCGTTGGAGAGGGCTGCAAAGGTTAAATTGAAGAGGGGGTCATGCTCCTGGCAGCTAGAGAGGGTAACGAACGGGGTTTGAGCGCCGGAGATGGCCTCACCAAAACGAATCGGGCTGGAGGCCGAGGCGGGGCGAGGCGGCCGGAGCTGGGGGAGGAGACCTCCTCGAGGTCCCCCTAGTGGCCTGGCGGGGTGTTGGTGAGTAGTGGGGGTGCTGCGTGCACGAGAGTGAGCTTGGGACCCCTTTATATAGGCGGTCCGAGGCGGTTGCCGTGAACGAGGATCACCGGCGAGCGATTACGGTGGCGCAGTGCCCGGTCGGGGTGGTTAGGGGGTCGAGCGTCATCACGGAGGTTCAAAGGGTCCGTTTTGGTGTTAAACTGGCCGGGGTTTGGGTGTTTGGGTCGAGCTCGACGGAACGGGGTGGTGCGGGCCCGTCGGCGGCAGAGAGCGCGCTCCGTGCGTGCTGCGCCACGGCGACGGTGCCGCATGCGTGTGCTGGCACGGAGAAGGCCACGCGGAGCCACCAGAGGATTTGGGCGGTGCCAAACGGCGTTGCGCCGCCGTTCTCCTCCCTGTCGGCCGTTACGGGGAGCCGGCCGCCGCAAGACACGCCGGCGCAGGCGGGCCAGGGCGCCACCGACGCCAGGGTCGCGCCAAGTGTGCGTGTGAAGCTTCGGACAAGCAAGCGAGGCCGCGAGCAACGTGCCAAGTGCACTGTGGCCGCGTGACTGAAACTGTCGAAACTGAAGATGACACTGAAACTGAATTTCTGAACTTTGAACAGTGACAGTGCCCACCAGGTGTTCGACAGAATGAAATTGGCCTCTGGTGATTTTTCCTTGAGCTGATTTTTGGTGGAGTGGCTTCTCCTTGCTCAAGTAGGCTGCATGATTTTTGGTGGAATTTTTGGAGCAGTGTGGATATGAATTTCACCAAATTTGGCAAATCTGGTCCAAACTTGCAGAGACTGTATTTTGAAAAATTTGAAAAGAGGAGGAGTGGATCAAGATGGTTCTGGGTTGTGGGTGCTAAGGACAATCCAGGAGAATTGGTTTGAGGTCAAAACTCAAATGCAATAGGGCACTTGCTTTGAAAATCTCTCAGGCTCCAAATAATTTTCAGAATTGAATTGAGGGGAAAAATAATTAGAATAAAAATCCAAAATCAGTTTGGATTAGTTGGGACAGAGAATTTAGGTTGATCACAAGGGGAGGGGAGGTTTTGGAGGGGTTTTATCTCATGGGCAAAAATGCCAAGGGTGGCTTCAAATATAAGAAAATCCCAATTTTTCATAGAGCTTCACAAAAAAAAGGATTTAGAGGGAACTAACAGAGAAGAAGTTTGCAAAAGATCAACCACCAAAGTTTGAAAGAAATAAAATCCTTGCCAAGGCAAAAGGAGGTTTTTAAGAGGAAGGTTTTTTTTTCTGAAAAAGAAGAACAAAATTTTAAAAAGGTCTCTCCTCAAAACCACAAAGTTTTTGACAAAAGCCAAATAAAAATTTTGGAGTGTCACAACACCTACCCCCTTAGGAAAAATCTCGTCCCCGAGATTTCAGCTGATCCTTAAATAAGTGTGGATGCTCTGTCCGAAGAAAATCTTCGCTTTCCCAAGTTGCTTCACTGTCGGTGTGGTTGCTCCACTAGACTTTGAAAAACTTGATGGTTTTCTGTCGGGTCCTCCTTTCAGACTCCTCTAATATTCTTATGGGACGTTCTCGATACGTGAGGTCTGGCTGTACGTCAATGTTCTCATGGGATACTTGTTTCTCTGGGTTGTTTACGCACTTCCTTAATTGAGAGACGTGGAACACGTCGTGAATGTCGGACAAGTCTTCGGGTAAGTCTAGCTGGTAGGCTACAGTGCCTCTTCGTGCCACTATGCAAAATGGTCCAATGAATCTTGGTGCTAATTTTCCTTTAATCTTAAACCGTTGCAATCCTCTCATCGGGGATACTCTCAAGTATACGAATTCACCGGGTTCGAAGCTGACCCTACGATGTTTCTGATCATAATAACTTTTTTGTCGACTTTTGAGCGGTCTTAAGTCGGTCCCTGATTAGCCTGACTTTTTCCTCGGCTTCTCTGAGCATATCTGGTCCGAAGATGCGGCTGTCTCCGGTCTCTGACCAATTTAACGGGGTACGACATCTCCTTCCGTATAGGGCTTCAAAAGGAGCCATTTGCAGGCTGGCCTGGTAACTGTTGTTGTATGCGAACTCGGCATATGGCAGGCTGTCCTCCCAACTGGTTCCATAGGTGAGGACGCATGCTCTCAGCATGTCTTCTAAAACCTGGTTTACGCGTTCTGTTTGTCCATCAGTCTGTGGATGGTATGCGGTACTGAAGGCTAGTTGGGTTCCCAGAGCCTGTTGTAAGTGCTCCCAAAATCTTGAGACGAACTGAGTGCCTCTGTCAGAAATTATAGTCTTCGGGACACCGTGCAGACAAACTATGCGGGAAAGATAAATCCTGGCAAGCCTCTGAGTGGTGTGGGTTGTCTTCACTGGAATAAAGTGTGCCACTTTGGTCAACCTGTCAGTGATGACCCATATGGCATCATTCCCGTGTCGTGACCGAGGTAATCCGACAATAAAATCCATCCCTATTTCATCCCATTTCCACTCAGGTATTTTGTTAGGTTGCAGTAGTCTGGCTGGTCTCTGATGTTCAGCTTTTATGCGTTGACATGAGTCGCAACATGCAATGAAGGCGGCTATGTCCCTCTTCATACCGTGCCACCAAAATCTTTCCTGAATATCCTTATACATTTTGGTTCCTCCAGGGTGGATCGAATATGGAGTGGTGTGTGCTTCAGTTAAAACTTGCTGTTTAAGGTCTTCTATGTTTGGCACGCATAGCCTTTCTCCGTACCATAATATTCCTTCATTGTCTATGACGAATTCCGAGGCCTTGCCCATACTTAACTTCCTTTTAATTCCTTCAATGCTGGGGTGACCGGATTGAGCCTCTTTAATTTTCTCCACAAGGTGTGGTTGTATTTCCAAGTTTGATATGGTGCCTTCTGCTACCATTATCAAGTTGAGCTTGACAAATTCTTGATGTAATTCGGGCCTCAAGCTGTGCAGATAGTTCCCGTCGGAGCTGGGGTTCCGACTCAGGGCATCGGCCACTACGTTTGCTTTCCCTGGATGGTAATGGATACCAACATCGTAATCCTTTACCAATTCTAACCAGCGGCGTTGCCGTAAATTTAGTTCTGGCTGCGTAAAAATGTATTTGAGGCTTTTGTGATCCGTATATATCTCACATCGATTCCCAAGTAGAAAATGCCTCCATTCCTTGAGTGCATGAATAACTGCTGCCATTTCTAAATCATGAGTGGGATAATTTTCCTCGTGTTTGCGAAGTTGCCTTGAAGCGTAGGCGACAACCCTACCTTCTTGCATCAACACGCATCCGAGACCCTTTCTGGATGCGTCACAAAATACTTCAAAATTCTTGTGTATATCGGGTACAATTAATACCGGTGCTGTTGTTAATTTCCGCTTTAGCTCTTGGAAACTTTTCTCGCAGGCTTCTGTCCACTCAAACTTCTTATCTTTCTTGAGTAACTGTGTCATAGGCTTGGATATGGTGGAAAATCCTTCAATAAATCTACGGTAATATCCTGCCATTCCCAAGAAACTTAGTATGTCCGTTACGCTGGCTGGTGACTTCCAGTCAAGTACGGCCTTGACTTTCTCTGGGTCCACTGCTATACCGTCTTGAGTCAGCACGTGGCCTAGAAAACCTACTTGTCTTAGCCAAAATTCGCACTTGCTGAACTTGGCATACAATTGGTGTTTCCTTAGCTCTCCTAGTACAATCCTGAGATGTTCTGCGTGCTCTTCTGGTGTTTTGGAGTATACCAGAATATCGTCGATGAATACTACGACGAATTTGTCCATAAACTTCATAAATACTTTGTTCATGAGGTGAACAAAATATGCCGGGGCGTTAGTTAATCCAAATGGCATCACTGTGAACTCGTACAGTCCATATCTGGAGGTGAAGGCTGTTTTGGGGATATCTTCTGTTCGTACCTTCAATTGATGGTATCCTGACCTTAAGTCAATTTTTGAGAATACCTTGGCCTGAGCAAGTTGATCAAACAAATCGTTTATCCTTGGCATCGGGTATTTGTTTTTGACTGTGACCATGTTAAGTGCTCGATAGTCGATACACAATCTCAGTGTTCCATCCTTCTTCTTGGCAAATAAAATTGGTGATCCCCAAGGTGAGGAGTTGGCTCGAATGTATCCTTTTTCCAGTAATTCCTTTATTTGCTTCTTCAATTCGATCAACTCGGATGGTGCCATTCTATATGGTTTCTTGTATATGGGGGTGGTTCCTGGTGCTAGCTCAATGCGGAATTCTATTTCTCGGTCTGGTGGCATGCCTGGCAGCTCTTCAGGGAATACATCTGGAAATTCACACACTACTGGAACCTTGTTTAGCTCAGAAACGTCCACCTTATTTAATCTCGGTTGCCGTGGTTTTTTCCTTCCTTGGCTGATACTCTTATTGTCTTCCCTTGGTGGTGTGTGAGAATCACGGTCCTGTTGAAACAGTCGATAAAACCTTTATTGGTGGTTAGCCAATCCATCCCTAGGATAACATCCAGTCCTTTATTTTCCAATACAATAAGATTTGCGTAAAACTCCAATCCTTCAAACTCAATGACCACATTCTGACAGTAATTCTGAGAAACTTGCTGAATCCCGGGGGACTTGATTATTATGGATTTCTCCAAAGGAAGCATCGAAAAATTATTTTGCAAAGCAAAACTTTTCGAGATGAAAGAGTGAGAAGCTCCAGAATCAAACAAAACCATTGCAGGTATTGTGTTGACAGGAAACGTACCGAGTACGATATCCGGAGCATTTTGTGCCTCCTCTTTGGTTACGTGGTTCAGATGACCCTTCCTGTGGTTATTGTTGGGATTGAAATTGTTTCGTTTGGGCGCTGAATTATTGCCGCCGTTGTTCGGCTTTGGGGTTGAGTTCCTTGGCTTGGGGCACTGTTTGGCATAATGCCCTTCTTCTCCACAAGCGTAACAAGTAACGCCAGGGCGATAGGTGAATTCCTTGTCCCTTGCATGAAAATTTTTGATTGGGCGTGAGACATCGGATGAGAATTTGGGTGTCCCACCCTTTTTAAAATCTATCTTGCTTCGGTGATTGCGAGTGTGATTAGTCTGGTCCCTTTTTCGCTTGCGGATATCTTCCAGACTGCGTCTCTCATTTTCCAGAGTAATGGCCTTGTCCACCAGCGTTTTAAAATCAGGAAAAGTGTGCACGACCAGTTGGCATTTAAGTGCGGGCGCCAGACCGTCAAGGAATTTCTCCATCTTCTTGATTTCAGTCATACGCTCCTCATTGGCGTAGCGGGATAATAGGGTAAATTGACTGTTGTAATCTGACACTGTCATGTTCCTTTGTTTGAGGTCATCAAATTCTCTCTTCTTGATTTTCATAATACTCTTGGGAATATGTGCACCACGGAAACCTTCCTTGAAATCATCCTAGGTTATGTCATTTTCGTTGGGATGCATGTGCAGAAAATTCTCCCACCACGATGCGGCTGCTCCTGTGAGATAGTGTGGAGCATATAGTACTTTCTCGAGATCTGAACACTTTGCAATAATTAATTTCCTCTCCATATCTCGAAGCCAGTCCTCGGCTTCAAGAGGCTTGTCAGTGTGAGAAAATGTTTGAGGACGTGTCTTCTGTAGCTCAGATAACTTGGAATGTTGCTGATACTGTCCATGATGATTCCCCATGTTGATGACTTGGTTCATCATCTCGCGATGTTGTTGCTGACTCTGTTCATAAAGGCGGCACATTTGTGAAAGTGCCGATTCACTGCCTTGTTGGCTTGACTGTCCCTGAGGGAACTCATTGTTGGGTTGAGTATCATGAATTTCCTCTGGTGGAATTGGCATGGAGCGAGTCCAAGGACGAGACATTTTTCACTCTGGGGATATATTTTGTAAAACCCATAAGAAAAGCGGAAAGAGTCGCAAAAATAAAACCATAAATGCATAAAGCTGGCAGATATTATTAAATACCCAAGCTTACTTAAGAAAAACAAATCGACTTGCGCACGGAGAAGGACTGCTCATTACATATCTTACACGCGGGCGGTAATTATACAGTACATCACTCAGGATATGCGTACATAATCCTGACATGTTATTAAGGCTAGTGCACTACTCCAGATCCTACATGATGCGCAAACAGGCTACTTCTCACAACCTATGCACATATCTTACAAAGCGGTACAATACATGGCAGCTAAGCGTACTCAGGCTGAGATGTTGACGATCTCCCTTTCCCTGCCGAGGGCGAGGCGTAGCGAGGTTGGGGACTCGACTTCCTCCTTGCTAATGGGCTCCATACGTGCAGTGTTGCGCAGAGCGGACGGAGCGGTTGCCAGGGGCGGAGCGACACGTACAGGAGTGGGCGCAAAGGTTGGTGTAGTACGCGCTGGAGTGGGTGCAATGACTTGGTTAAATTCTTCGGTAGAAGGCAGGCGACGAGTAGGCGTAAAAGATGCTGATGACGAGACAAAAGTCGGTGGCGGAGCGATGGGTAGGAGCTCCCTCCTGTTGGCAGCACAGCCATGGACTGAGTCCATGCGGGTAGCTACGAAGTCGTCCACCAGGTTGTCGAAGGCTGCCTCCAGGGCCCGGAGATACTCAATGAGCATCTCAAAAGCCTCGTCTCGTTCTCCTCTGGGGCAGGAGTATGCGTAGTGACAGGTGTAAGGCACATGGCACGGAAGATAACGGTAACGACGAGTCTTCATCACGGGAAGGACATCCCTGAGACGAGCTATCGCCTCGCGGGCTGCCATCTGCATAGCATGCCTCTCCGTAGGCATGGCTCTTCCCACGAACCGAAAGCGGCGTAACTCACCACGCCCTCCCCTGAACTGCATCGCGGCCTGGTGCATGGTCAGACTGTCGTTGACTCGGTGCTGGTAGAGTGTGAAGACTGGGCGCACGGATGGCCCCATCGCGACCTGAACGATGGAAGAAAGAAGCTTGACGAACCCATCGGGCACGTTGGCGAAGGTCTGAGACTCGCAGCTGATGTCGGCCATCTACAAAAGTAGGCAAAATTCTGCAGGGTCAGATCATAAATTTATGCTGACTGACAGAAAATGACTACAATTGCAAAAACATAAAATAGCTCTGTCCTGCTAATAATTAATTAGCGGTCGCACCTAGTGGCTTCCTACAGTCAGCCTGGCTCTGGTACCAAGCTTGTCACGACCGGTTTTCCAATAAAAATATTTATTGATAAACCAGTCTTTTGAGTCCAGTAAGAGAGAAATCCTCCTCACTGGTAGACAATTCCTTGATACAATAAGCCAGTAGCATAAAATATATTACAGGGTTGAACTGCGGTCGCTCAACCAAATTATTACAAGCACGCCAATAATCATACATAATGGCGGACATAACACAGTGGTGTCGAGACATACTACTGACTCAAGGATAGGCTGGTGGTGGAAAAACACGGCGGGAAGGGAAATACAAGACTCTAAGAATATCATTTCATCGAACGTCGGGGTGAGGCTCGATAAATTTATTTGGTAGCGGAAGCGGATATAAAACAGTGGCCAAATCCAGGGTCGCACGAGACTGACTGGGACTCCTCTAAGTGTCGGACTCGCTATCAAACTCTTCATCCATGAGATCGCCTTCGTCAGCACCTGGCCAAATCAACAAGCCAGTGAGTACTTTGAAAGTACTCGCAAGACAGTTCGGACGTAAGATATAACAAATGCGTGCATGGATGCAACATGATTAATTCCTTAATGCACAATAAATAAAATTGGCATAACGGGTAAGTAAAATGGGAAACGGCGGTAGTCCGCCTGAAATCCCACAGACATAAATAAAGACCGATCGGGTGTCTGAAGCGACGCCTCGAAAGGTGAACAAATAAAAATAAGGAAATGATGCCACAGTCGGGCATCTTAGCGACACCACATAAAGGGCTTTAAAAGAAATACCACGGTCGGATGTCTGAGCGACATCGCAGAAAGGGCTTTAAAAGAAATGCCACAGTCGGACGTCTGAGCGACATCGCAGAAAGGGCTTTAAAAGAAATGCCACAGTCGGACATCGGAGCGACATCACAGAAAGGGCTTTAAAAGAAATGCCACAGTCGGACGTCTGAGCGACGTCACAGAAAGGGCTTTAAATGAAATGCCACAGTCGGACGTCTGAGCGACATCACAGAAAGGGCTTTAAAAGAAATGCCACAGTCGGACGTCTGAGTGACATCGCAGAAAGGGCTTTAAATGAAATGCCACAGTCGGACGTCTGAGCGACATCACAGAAAGGGCTTTAAAAGAAATGCCACAGTCGGACGTCTGAGCGACATCGCAGAAAGGGCTTTAAATGAAATGCCACAGTCGGACGTCTGAGCGACATCACGGAAAGGGCTTTAAATTCACCAGTAAACAATACTCATAATAAACATTCAATCCATGAGAATAAACGGGTTAGTCCATCCACAGGAATAATCATTCAACCGGACTTAGCATTCATGCGATTCACCGGAGTCTCTGTCACCAAAGCTGACAATTGATTAGGATAAGATGGAACGAAACTTGACATGGAATAGACGATTTGGAGGAATATATGACTCTGCAGAGTTTGTACAAAATTTTTCCCACAGTCAATGGATTTCCGTAGTCACGAAGGACTAGTTCCGTTTACGGTATTTCGGAAGAAAACACAGCTAACCGGTACACACCCATCCTACCTCTCGATGCTAGGAGTCACCCTAGTCATCGTCCAAGAAAAACTTTTGAGATGGGGAGATCACAATCTCGAATAGCATGGGATCAAATTTATATACGCGCGCTCTAAGGGGTGCCCCCCTCTCGGTCCCAACCGGAAACACCCATGCCCCCTGACCGGATGACTGGCTTTAATCCAGGGCCATGGAACCATCATCACGGCCTCTCCTCTTTGGTGTGTACCATGAAAGTGGTTTGCAACTTACTAAACCATATTCCTTGCGGAAAACATGTGGTAGTACAAGGAAGGAAATGATAGGTACTGAACCGATATGGTTTGACACTGAAGTCACATAGTCTGGCGTAAGACTGGCATGCTACAACACTGCCATCGTACCCATCCTCATGCCAACACATGGCCATTCATATTCACATTCATCCACGTATGGATCATTGAACACACTCACCTTATTATCACATAAAATAACGTTCATCGGTATGCTTACCAACATGCCATGAAACTAACTAAATGCAAAACATGCCAAGACACTCATCATATCAAAAGTTCAAACATGCTTGCCTGGTTCAGAGTAGTCGGAGCCTAGCTCGGTGAAGTTCGCGGTTCCGTCACCTCCTTCGGTATCTACGGTTTAAAGAAAATATATGCGCTAACGTAAATACCAAGGAGTGCACAGAAGGTAAACCAAATATTTTTCAAATAAATCTGATAAAAAAACTAGACAAAATTTTAAAGAGAACAGAAAAAGAATCAATCAAAAATACTTTTCTGATTAAAAGTTATAAGGGTTTTTGTCCAGGGACTTATCTGTAATGAAACAGAAGACTTCCAGGGGCTAGTTTAAAAAAACAGAAAACGCTTCGGTAGCGACTACGCCAGCCCGAAGAGAAAACGCATTCTGCCCAAAGGCGCTTCCAGAAAACGATTCGAAGAGGGAGCAGAGAGGCTGACGGTGGGGTCCCACCCGTCAGGTTCAAATGTTCAAACGGGGCGGCAGAGTTCGCCGGCGCCCGAGAGCCGCGGTGGTCGCCGGCGGCGATCCACGGCGAGGCAGAGAGATCGGAGGGTACCTCCATGCTCAGGGCACCCTTCCGCGTCAGTTGATGGTGGTGGAGTCGGTCGGCGAGCACCACATCGACGGCGAGCTTTGCTCCGGCGGACGGCAGCTCGGGTGGTCGAGGGGCTCGTCGGAGAGGGCTGCAAAGGTTAAATTGAAGAGGGGGTCATGCTCCTGGCAGCTAGAGAGGGTAACGAACAGGGTTTGAGCGCCGGAGATGGCCTCACCAAAACGAATCGGGCTGGAGGCCGAGGCGGGGCGAGGCGGCCGGAGCTGGGGGAGGAGACCTCCTCGAGGTCCCCCTAGTGGCCTGGCGGGGTGTTGGTGAGTAGTGGGGGTGCTGCGTGCACGAGAGTGAGCTTGGGACCCCTTTATATAGGCGGTCCGAGGCGGTTGCCGTGAACGAGGATCACCGGCGAGCGATTACGGTGGCGCAGTGCTCGGTCGGGGTGGTTAGGGGGTCGAGCGTCATCACGGAGGTTCAAAGGGTCCGTTTTGGTGTTAAACTGGCCGGGGTTTGGGTGTTTGGGTCGAGCTCGACGGAACGGGGTGGTGCGGGCCCGTCGGCGGCAGAGAGCGTGCTCCGTGCGTGCTGCGCCACGGCGACGGTGCCGCATGCGTGCGCTGGCGCGGAGAAGGCCACACGGAGCCACCAGAGGATTTGGGCGGTGCCGAACGGCGTTGCGCCGCCGTTCTCCTCCCTGTCGGCCGTTACGGGGAGCCGGCCGCCGCAAGACACGCCGGCGCAGGCGGGCCAGGGCGCCACCGACGCCAGGGTCGCGCCAAGTGTGCGTGTGAAGCTTCGGACAAGCAAGCGAGGCCGCAAGCAACGTGCCAAGTGCACTGTGGCCGCGTGACTGAAACTGTCGAAACTGAAGATGACACTGAAACTGAATTTCTGAACTTTGAACAGTGACAGTGCCCACCAGGTGTTCGACAGAATGAAATTGGCCTCTGGTGATTTTTCCTTGAGCTGATTTTTGGTGGAGTGGCTTCTCCTTGCTCAAGTAGGCTGCATGATTTTTGGTGGAATTTTGGAGCAGTGTGGATATGAATTTCACCAAATTTGGCAAATCTGGTCCAAACTTGCAGAGACTGTATTTTGAAAAATTTGAAAAGAGGAGGAGTGGATCAAGATGGTTCTGGGTTGTGGGTGCTAAGGACAATCCAGGAGAATTGGTTTGAGGTCAAAACTCAAATGCAATAGGGCACTTGCTTTGAAAATCTCTCAGGCTCCAAATAATTTTCAGAATTGAATTGAGGGGAAAAATAATTAGAATAAAAATCCAAAATCAGTTTGGATTAGTTGGGACAGAGAATTTAGGTTGACCACAAGGGGAGGGGAGGTTTTGGAGGGGTTTTATCTCATGGGCAAAAATGCCAAGGGTGGCTTCAAAGATAAGAAAATCCCAATTTTTCATAGAGCTTCACAAAAAAAAGGATTTAGAGGGAACTAACAGAGAAGAAATTTGCAAAAGATCAACCACCAAAGTTTGAAAGAAATAAAGTCCTTGCCAAGGCAAAAGGAGGTTTTTAAGAGGAAGGTTTTTTTTTCTGAAAAAGAAGAACAAAATTTTAAAAAGGTCTCTCCTCAAAACCACAAAGTTTTTGACAAAAGCCAAATAAAAATTTTGGAGTGTCACAATTACGACAGGCAGTGATGTGGTTCAAGCCTTCAGGTTGATAGGTAATTGGGCTATTGCGTCGAAACGGTGGAGTATTGGTGTCTCTGGATCATTGGTCGCTGAAGCGGGGCTGCAAATTATGATGGTATTGGATCATCTCTTCGAATGACTTAGTTGTCTTTGATGCTTGTTCCAGATGGGTAGTTCTTTCTTTTATTATGCATATTCCTTGTCATTTGGTCATCCTCGTCTATGTCACTCTTACTATATAATAGTTGCCTCTGTTTAGAATGTCATTCTCGTCTGGATCACGAGAGTCTAAGTGCTGCAGATGGGTGCGTTTTGGTGGTGTAGCAAGACTTCTTATGAACTATCATGTCTTATTGTTTATGTCAGTAGTAGTCACTAGTCAGTGTTTGAATGTTGTATATATCGTTGTTTAGAACTGTTTATTGTCTCGAACTACTGGTGGGCTAAATGGGGGCATCACCATTCTCCAGGGTTCAAAGTGTATCTCCTTTTTTCAAGTTATATAATTTGAGCTCAGTGTCTTTTCTATGATGTACACTTGTTTGGGCCAGTGAAGTGTCGTTGAATATGGGCCAAGTAGTAACGCAATGCCAAATAGGTCAATTATAACTCTCAGGCCGGGCTCTCAAAAGATCCTAAAAAAGGTCGGGCTCTCCAAAAAAGAAAGAATAAGGACTCTTAGGCTGACATGTGGGCGCCACCGGTGTTTTCGTGCGCTTGCGCCCCGAGAGCATATTGGCGCGTGTTCGAAATTCAAGCTACCTTTTCATCCCCAATCTCCCGCCCCTCCCCCACCTCTGGAATCTCGATTCCCACTCCAGTTCCCCCAAATCCCGCTCCGGTACTCCCTGTACTCAAGCTCACTATCATGTCGCCGGTCAACGCGGATATCCGAGACGGAGATCCTGAGGTCCGTCCTGCCTTCGGTCACTGCGTGCTGTCGCTCAACAGTGGCATGACGGCGCTTGACGACCAGTTTTTCGGCAATGTGCTGATGGTAACCATAAATGGCAACCGGCCTCCCGGCTCGCCGGAAGACCTTGTCAAAGCTCTTAGCATTGCGCACGGCATCCAAATAAGTGACTTGCTCGTCGAAGTCTATCTGCCACCGGATGATTTCTTCGTCAGGTTCCGGACAACTTTCAACTGCAGTCATGTGTTCGAATCTTCCCGGCATTTGTTCTGCGATGGCGCGCTGGTGAGCTTTGATCGGTGGCACCCAGGATGGAGATCGGTGCCCTCTAAGCTTGAGTTTTTAACAAATCTTACCTTCCATGACATGCCTCGACGTGCTTGGAACAACGAGTCCATGAATGAGCTTATAAACGACCTTGGAAGTGAGCTTGTAAGTATGTTTGTTCCTCGAGACAGCTGGACTCTGACGGTTATGGCATGGATGAAGAAGCCGTCCACCATACCAAAGGTGATTGGTGTTGAGATACCGGTGCAGGAACTGGGGTTGTACTATTCGTCGCCACCAAGGCCGCTGCGGACCACGTTAGGGATGTACTTGTATCGAGTGTTCGTGCATGCCGAAGAAGTGGTCAATCCATCAATCGAAGTCCTGCTGCCGCCGCTGGTGCCAGGGTTCGTCGACGACGTCCATTACAGGAGTCAACGTCAGACTTTCCCCGTGTTGCTTGGAACGATGGATGGCACGGGGCCTACTCCATCGCGCAGTGGAGGCCACTGCTTCTTTGGGAGAAGAGGCAGGGCTGGCTGCCTGGATGTGCTCTAATTTGAGGTAACAACTGAATCTTGTTAGATACTAGTTAAATCCGAGCTATGGGTGTGAAGCACTGATGTGCCAGTACATTTGATTGTGACCTGTTCTAATTTTGTACCTGAACTTTTTTTAGAAAGGGTTGTACGTCAACTTAATGTGCTAGCAGAACTTATTGTGTTGTCTGTCTGTTTTCTTTGCACAACATTCAAGGGATGAACCATTATGTACGAGTTCGTTGGTTTCAACATAGCCCTACCCATAGCGATCCACTGCTTCCATCCTGATTGTGCTGCCTGCGTCAAATTTTTGTATGCAAGTTCTGTGTGCTATGATGTGCTATATGATTGTGTCAACTATATAATTTTTTACTGAGCATCAGCAATGCATATGGCTGAAAGATGTATTTACGAGCATCGACCGATGGGTCTCTCTCTCTCACACACACACACATGCACACACGCACACACGCACAAGTGGGACCCATTGAATTATTTCTTTGCTCGTGACAACTTTTAATTAGATTCCACTGTAGTCTCTCTTTTTTCTTAAGTTATTAATTGAGCTCAGTGATTTCAAAAAGTTGTACAGAAGCCTTGTTTGGGCCTTTCCGGCGTCGCTGAATGTGGGCAGGGTAGCCATGTTAGGTTGTACTATACTACACAGGCCTTTTTTCAGCATCAGCAATGCAACTGGGCCGACGGTTGTACACAATATCCGGGTCAACTTGTTATTCTCCGCCTCGCTGGGCTGCAAACTTTCCTAGGAGGTATGCATTAGGCTTAACAAGAAAATGGACTTTAAGAAATAATAAATGGGATGTAATTATAATAACTGGGCAGTAACTGTAAAAAAATGCACCAATCGCGTAATTAGTTTTAAAAATATATTATTTTTGGAATTTGAAAATTTTAATTTCATTACTTGTTGCGCACACAATATTTTGTTGGATTTTAACGTAATACAACTTTATTTTGAAATTATTTTTAATCTGACTAGTAATTTCGGATGAAAATATTTTGGATCCCATAAAAATGTGGGAATTTTTTTTTTGAATTCTGTTTTGAGCGGTTAATTGAAATTATTAATCGTTGTCCTAGCTAGAAAATGGCATGTACATTCTTACAAATCGCAAATGGGCTATATGTTCTCTGCCACACACTTGTGGGACTACTAAGTTGACGTGTCCCCTAAAAAAACTAAGTTGACACGTATGCAAGGCTTTGTCAACAACACACGGTTCTGGCAGCTGTGGCCGTTGGATGTCCATCCAGCGGATGTCGTGCTTCTTCTTCAATCTCGGAAATTCTTGCTTCAGCCGCCCAAAAAATGATTCCTCCCCCTGACATCTGGGCGCACCGTTTCGGAGGCTGACCTGTGGGCCTACTAAGTTGACGCGTACCAAGGGCTTTGTCAACTTAGTCAATATAAACGATTCTAGCTGCAGTGACCGTACGATGTCCGTCCAACGGCCATAGTGCTTCTTCAACCTCTGGTCTTCTTGCTCCAGCCGCCCAAAGCAGCGCCGGTCGTGCCGCGTGCTCCTGCCTCCCATAGCCGGCTGAGATGCCGTGGAGGCCCTCACTGACCCCTACTACTCCCACCGCTGGCCAGGCCATCTTGCTACCTCTTGAGCACTGTGTTGGTTTTCCCCGAAGAGGAAGGGATGATGCAGCGGAGTAGCGTAAGTATTTCCCTCAGTTTTTGAGAACCAAGGTATCAATCCAGTAGGAGGCTATGTGCGAGTCCCTCGCACCGGCACAAAACAAATAAATCCTCGCAACCAACGCAAATAGGGGTTGTCAATCCCTATAGGGCCACTTACGAGAGTGAGATCTGATAGATATGATAAGATAATATTTTTGGTATTTTTATGATAAAATATGAAAAGTAAAATAAAGGCAAAGTAAATAGCAAAGGAAATAACTAAGTAGTAGGAGATTAATATGATGAAGATAGACCCGGGGGCCATAGGTTTCACTAGTGGCTTCTCTCGAGAGCATAAGTATTCTACGGTGGGTGAACAAATTACTGTTGAGCAATTGACAGAATTGAGCATAGTTATGAGAATATCTAGGTATGATCATGTATATAGGCATCACGTCTGAGACAAGTAGACCGACTCCTGCCTGCATCTACTACTATTACTCCACTCATCGACCGCTATCCAGCATGCATCTAGAGTATTAATTTAAAAACCGAGTAACGCCTTAAGCAAGATGACATGATGTAGAGGGATAGACTCATGCAATATGAAGAAAACCCCATCTTATTATCCTCGATGGCAACAATACAATACGTGCCTTGCTGCCCTTATTGTCACCAGGAAAGGACACCGCAAGATTGAACCCAAAGCTAAGCACTTCTCCCATTGCAAGAAAGATAAAATCTAGTAGGCCAAACCAAACTGATAATTCGAAGAGACTTGCAAAGATAACCAATCATACATAAAAGAATTCAGAGAAGATTCAAATATTATTGATAGATAGACTTGATCATAAACCCACAATTCGTCGGTCTCAACAAACACACCGCAAAAAGAAGATTACATCGAATAGATCTCCATAAGAGAGGGGGAGAACATTATATTGAGATCCAAAAAGAGAGAAGAAGCCATCTAGCTACTAACTATGGACCCGTAGGTCTGAGGTAAACTACTCACACTTCATCGGAGAGGCTATGGTGTTGATGTAGAAGCCCTCCGTGATTGATGCCCCCTCCAGCGGAGCTCCGGAACGGGCCCCAAGATGGGATATCGTGGATACAAAAAGTTACGGCGGTGGAATTAGGGTTTTGGCTCCATATCTGATCGTTTGGGGGTACGTGGATATATATAGGAGGAAGGAGTACGTCGCTGGAGCAACAGGGGGCCCACGAGGGTGGAGGCCGCGCCTAGTAGGGGTAGGCGCACCCCCCTACCTCGTGGCCTCCGCTTTTCTTTCTTGACGTAGGGTCCAAGTCTCCTGGATC
Organism: Triticum dicoccoides; assembly: GCF_002162155.2. Lineage (NCBI taxonomy): Eukaryota > Viridiplantae > Streptophyta > Magnoliopsida > Poales > Poaceae > Triticum > Triticum dicoccoides. Next base: position 13,453,198 of record NC_041386.1, on the reverse strand, counting down.
ATAATCTTCCTAAAAATCACGTTCCCGAAGGTTTCATTCCATTTGGACTCCGTTTGATATTCCTTTTCTTCGAAACCCTAAAACAAGCAAAAAAAGCAATTCTGGGTTGGGCCTCCGGTTAATAGGTTAGTCGCAAAAATAATATAAAAGTGGATTATAAAGCCCAATAATGTCTAGAACAGTAGATAATATAGCATGGAGCAATCAAAAATTATAGATACTTGGAGGCGTATCAAGCATCCCCAAGCTTAATACCTGCTCGTCCTCGAGTAGGTAAATGATAAAAACAGAATTTTTGATGCGGAGTGCTACTTGGCATAATTTTAACGTAATTCTTCTTAATTGTGGTATGAATATTCAGATCCGAAAGATTCAAGACAAAAGTTCATATTGACATAAAAATAATAATACTTCAAGCATACTAACAAAGCAATTATGTCTTCTCAAAATAACATGGCTAAAGAAAGTTATCCCTACAAAATTATATAGTCTGGCTATGCTCTATCTTCACCACACAAAATATTTAAATCATGCACAACCTCGATGACAAGCCAAGCAATTGTTTCATACTTTTGACATTCTCAAAACTTTTTCAATCTTCACGCAATACATGAGCGTGAGCCATGGATATAGCACTATAGGTGGAATAGAATGGTGGTTGTGGAGAAGACAAAAATGGAGAAGATAGTCTCACATCAACTAGGCGTATCAACGGGCTATGGAGATGCCCATCGATAGATATCAATGTGAGTGAGTAGGTATAGCCATGCAACGGATGCACTAGAGCTATAAGTATATGAAAGCTCAAAAAGAAACTAAGTGGGTGTGCATCCAACTTGCTTGCTCATGAAGACCTAGGGCAATTTTGAGGAAGCCCATCATTGGAATATACAAGCCAAGTTCTATAATGAAAGATTCCCACTAGTATATGAAAGTGATAACATGAGAGACTCTCTACTATGAAGATCATGGTGCTACTTTGAAGCACAAGTGTGGTAAAAGGATAGTAACATTGTCCCTTCTCTCTTTTTCTCTCTTTTTTTATTTGGGCCTTTTCTCTTTTTTATGGCCTCTTTTCTTTCTATTTTTTTATTTGGGCTTCTTTGGCCTCTTTTATTTATTTTTCGTCCGGTGTCTCATCCCGACTTGTGGGGGAATCATAGTCTCCATCATCCTTTCCTCACTTGGACAATGCTCTAATAATGATGATCATCACACTTTTATTTTTCTTACAACTCAACAATTACAACTCGATACTTAGAACAAAATATGACTCTATGTGAATGCCTCCGGCGGTGTACCGGGATATGCAATGACTCATGAGTGAAAAGTATGAAAGAATTACGAATGGTGGATTTGCCACAAATACGATGTCAACTACATGATCATGCTAAGCAATATGAAAATGATGGAGTGTGTCATAATAAACGGAACGGTGGAAAGTTGCATGGCAATATATCTCGGAAGGTATATGGTGGGTGTATGATACCTGCGAAAGGTGCGTGGTATTAGAGAGGCGAAGGGTGAGAGTGCGAATAATCCATGGACTCAACATTAGTCATAAAGAACTCATATAATTATTGCAAAAATCTACAAGTTATCAATGCAAAGTATTACGCGCATGCTCCTAGGGGGATAGATTGGTAGGAAACGACCATCGTTCGTCCCCGACCTCCACTCATAAGGAAGGCAATCAAAAAATAAATCATGCTTCAACTTCATCACATAACAATTCACCATACGTGCATGCTACGTCAATCACAAACTTCAACACAAGAATTTCTAAAATTCACAAATACTCAACTAGCATGACTTTAATATCACCATCTCTATATCTCAAAACAATTATCAAGTATCAAACTTCTCATAGTATTCAACACACTCATAAGAAAGTTTTATTATTAATCTTGTATACCAAGCATATTAAGATTTTAAGCAAATTACCATGATATTTAAGACTCTCAAAATAATCTAAGTGAAGCATGAGAGATCAATAGTTTCTATAAAACAAATCCACCATCGTGCTCTAAAAAGATATAAGTGAAGTACTAGAGCAAAATTATATAACTCAGAAGATATAAGCGAAGCACATAGAGGACTCTAACAAATTCCAAATCATGTATGGCTCTCTTAAAAGGTGTGTACAGAAACTATGATTGTGGTAAACTAACAAGCAAAGACTCAAATCATACAAGACGCTCCAAGCAAAACACATATCATGTGGCGAATAAAAATATAGCTCCAAGTAAAGTTACCGATAGAAGTAGACGAAAGAGGGGATGCCTTCCGGGCCATCCCCAAGCTTTGGCTTTTAGGTGTCCTTAGATTATATTGGGGGTGCCATGGGCATCCCCAAGCTTAGGCTCTTGCCACTCCTTGTTCCATAATCCATCAAATCTTTACCCAAAACTTGAGAACTTCACAACACAAAACTTAAAGTAGAAAATCTTGTGAGCTCCGTTAGCGAAAGAAAATAAAAGATCACTTCAAGGTACTGTAATGAACTCATTCTTTATTTATATTGGTGTTATACCTACTGTATTACAACTTCTCTATGGTTTATAAACTATTTTACTAGCCATAGATTCATCAAAATAAGCAAACAACACATGAAAAACAGAATCTGTCAAAAACAGAACAGTCTGTAGTAATCTGTAGCTAGCGCAAGATCTGGAACCCCAAAAATTCGAAAATAAATTGCTGGACGTGAGGAATTTATCTATTAATCATATGAGAAAATAATTAACTAAATATCACTCTCCAAATAAAAATGACCACAGTTATCGTGAGCGCTAAAGTTTCTGTTTTTTTACAGCAAGTTCAACAAGACTTTCCCCAAGTCTTCCCAACGGTTCTACTTGGCACAAACACTAATTAAACACAAAAAACACAACCAAAACAGAGGCTAGATAAATTATTTATTAGTAAATAGGAGCAAAAAGCAAGGAATACAAATAAAATTGGGTTGCCTCCCAACAAGCGCTATCGTTTAACGCCCCTAGCTAGGCATAACTAGCAATAATAGATCTAGGTATTGCCATCTTTGGTAGGCAATCCATAAGTGGATCTCATAACAGATTCATAAGGTAATTTAATCTTGTTTCTAGGAAAGTTTTCCGTGCCTTTCCTTAATGCAAATTGGAATCTAATATTTCCTTCCTTCATATCAATAATTGCACCAGTCGTTCTAAGGAAAGGTCTACCAAGAATAATAGAACATGAAGGATTGCAATCTCTGTCAAGAACAATAAAATCTACGGGAACATAATTCCTATTTGCAACAATAAGAACATCATTAATTCTTCCCATAGGTTTCTTAATAGTGGAATCCGCAAGGTGCAAGTTTAGAGAGCAATCATCAAAATCACGGAAACCTAACAAATCACACAAAGTCTTTGGAATCGTGGAAACACTAGCACCCAAATCACATAAAGCATAGCATTCATGATATTTAATTTTAATTTTAATAGTTGGTTCCCACTCATCATAAAGTTTTCTAGGGATAGAAACTTCCAATTCAAGTTTTTCTTCATAAGATTGCATCAAGGCATCAACAATATGTTTAGTAAACGCTTTATTTTGACTATAAGCATGAGGAGAATTTAGCACGGATTGCAACAAGGAAATACAATCAATCAAAGAGAAATTTTCATAGTTAAATTCCTTGAAATCCATAATAGTGGGTTTAGCAACATCTAGGGTTTTAATTTCTTCAATCCCACTTTTATCAAATTTAGCATCAAGATCAACAAATTCCGAATTCTTGGAATGCCTTCTAGGTAAAGGTGGATCATATTCAGTCCCATCATTATCAAGATTCATATTGCAAAACAAAGATTTAATAGGGGACACATCAATAACTTTTAGATCTTCATCTTTATTTTCATAGCAACTAGAAGAACACGCTCTTATAAAGGCATCTTTCTTAGCACGCATCCTAGCGGTTCTTTCTTTGCACTCATCAATGGAAATTCTCATGGCTTTGAGAGACTCATTGATATCATTCTAAGGTGGAATAGATCTAAGTTTCAAAGAATCAACATCAAGAGCAATTATATCAACGTTCCTAGCCAAATCATCAATCTTAAGCAATTTTTCTTCAATCATAGCGTTAAAATTCTTTTGTGAAGTAATAAATTCTTTAATATTAGATTCAAAATCAGAGGGCATCTTATTATAATTTCCATAAGAATTGTTGTAGGAATTACCATAATTATTAGAGGGATTACTAGGGTAAGGCCTAGTATTGAAATTTCCTCTATACGCGTTGTTACCAAAATTGTTCCTACCAACAAAATTCACATCCATAGACTCATTATTATTCTCAATCAAAGTAGACAAGGGCATATCATTAGGATCAGAATAAACACTCTTATTAGCAAATAATTCCATAAATTCATCCATCTTTCCACTCAAAACATTAATTTCTTCTATCGTATGCACCTTTTTATTAGTAGATCTTTCAGTATGCCATTGAGAATAATTAACCATAATATTATCTAGAAGTTTAGTAGCTTCTCCTAAAGTGATTTCCATAAAAGTGCCTCCCGCAGCCGAATCTAAAAGATTTCTAGAGGCAAAATTCAATCCGGCATAAAAGTTTTGTATAATCATCCACAAATTTAAACCATGAGTAGGGCAATTACGTATCATTAATTTCACTCTCCCAAGCTTGTGCAACATGTTCACGATCACGTTGCTTAAAATTCATAATATCATTTCTAAGAGAGATGATCTTAGCGGGAGGAAAATACTTAGAGATAAAAGCATCTTTGCACTTGTTCCATGAATCAATACTATTTTTAGGCAAAGACGAAAACCAAGCTTTAGCATGATCTCTAAGCGAAAATGGAAATAGCTTCAATTTAACAATATCATTATCCACATGTTTCTTCTTTTGCATGTCACACAAATCAACGAAGCTATTTAGATGAGTAGCGGCATCTTCACTAGGAAGGCCGGAGAACGGATATTTCATGACAAGATTCAGCAAACAAGTATTAATTTGACAAGATTCAGCATCGGTAAGAGGAGCAATCGAAGTGCTAAAAAAATCATTGGTATTGGAGAAGTCACATAATTTAGTATTATCTTGAGCCATCATGACAAGCAAGCAAACTAACACACAAGCAAACAAAAAGCAAGCGAACAAAAAGAGGCAAATAGAGAGGGAGGATAGAGAGAGAGAGGGCGAATAAAACGGTAAGGGTGAAGTGGGGGAGAGGAAAACGAGAGGCAAATGGCAAATAATGTAATGCGGGAGATAAGGGTATGTGATGGGTACTTGGTATGTTGAGTTTTGCGTAGACCTCCCTGGTAACGGCGCCAGAAATCCTTCTTGCTACCTCTTGAGCACTGCGTTGGTTTTCCCCTAAGAGGAAGGGATGATGCAGTAGAGTAGCGTAAGTATTCCCTCAGTTTTTGAGAACCAAAGTATCAATCCAGTAGGAGGCTACGCGCGAGTCCCTCGCACCTGCACAAAACAAATAGATCCTCGCAACTAACACAAATAAGGGTTGTCAATCCCTATAGGGCCACTTACGAGAGTGAGATCTGATAGATATGATAAGATAATATTTTTAGTATTTTTATGATAAAAGATGAAAAGTAAAATAAAGGCAAAGCAAATAGCAAAGGAAATAACTAAGTAGTAGGAGATTAATATGATGAAGATAGACCCAGGGGCCATAGGTTTCACTAGTGGCTTCTCTCGAGAGCATAAGTATTCTATGGTGGGTGAACAAATTACTATTGAGCAATTGAAAGAATTGAGCATAGTTATGAGAATATCTAGGTATGATCATGTATATAGGCATCACGTCCGAGACAAGTAGACCGACTCCTGCCTGCATCTACTACTACTACTCCACTCATCGAACGCTATCCAGCATGAATCTAGAGTATTAAGTTAAAAACAGAGTAACGCCTTAAGCAAGATGACATGATGTAGAGTGATAGACTCATGCAATATGAAGAAAACCCCATCTTGTTATCCTCGATGGCAACAATACAATACGTGCCTTGATGCCCTTACTGTCACCGGGAAAGGACACCGCAAGATTGAACCCAAAGCTAATCACTTCTCCCATTGCAAGAAAGATCAATCTAGTTGACCAAACCAAACTAATAATTCGAAGAGACTTGCAAAGATAACCAATCATACATAAAAGAATTCAGAGAAGATTCAAATATTATTCATAGATAGACTTGATCATAAACCCACAATTCATCGGTCTCAACAAACACACCGCAAAAAGAAGATTACATCGAATAGATCTCCACAAGAGAGGGGGAGAACATTGTATTGAGATCCAAAAAGAGAGAAGAAGCCATCTAGCTACTAACTATGGACCCGTGGGTCTGAGGTAAACTACTCACACTTCATCGGAGAGGCTATGGTGTTGATGTAGAAGCCCTCCGTGATCGATGCCCCCACCAGCGGAGCTTCGGAACGGGCCCCAAGATGGGATCTCGTGGATACAGAAAGTTATGGAAGTGGAATTAGGGTTTTGGCTCCGTATCTGATCATTTGGGGGTACGTGGATATATATATATATATATAGGAGGAAGGAGTACGTCGGTGGAGCAACAGGGGGCCCACGAGTGTGGAGGGCACGCCTGGTGGGGGTACGCGCCCCCTACCTCGTGGCCTCCTCTTTTCTTTCTTGATGTTGGGTCCAAGTCTCCCGGATCATAATCTTCCTAAAAATCACGTTCCCGAAGGTTTCATTCCATTTGGACACCGTTTGATATTCCTTTTCTTTGAAACCCTAAAACATGCAAAAAAACAGCAATTCTGAGCTGGGCCTCCGGTTAATAGGTTAGTCCCAAAAATAATATAAAAGTGGATAATAAAGCCCAATAATGTCTAAAATAGTAGATAATATAGCATGGAGCAATCAAAAATTATAGATACATTGGAGACGTATCACATCCCTCTACTAACCCACACCCCCTGTTATTCTGCGGCGACGGCAACCTCACACCGCAGCCGAACCAGGGAACCCTCGTACTCCTCTCCACGCGGGCTTCCTCTTCCACGGCTTCCCCAGCTCTGCGTCGCCACCTTCCTAGGCCTCGCGGTCGTCCACCACCCTGGAGCTCTCGACGCGGCGTGGTCAACGTGATCAAGGAACGGCTTCCATCGGACGTGGACTGTACGTGGAGAGGCTGACAGCTGGGATCCACGACGGCATCAAGGAAGTGCCTCCTTATTACGCGGAAAATAATGTTTCCTACACCTGACAGCAGGGACCCACCGGACGGGCCACCGTATTTCGTGAAAAAACGTTTCCCCCTGACTACTGGGACCCACCGGACGGGCCATCGGACTGCGCAAAAAAAAACGTTCCCCCCGCTATCAGCTCGGACCTACCAGAAGTGCCTCCTTATTACGCACAAAAAAATGAATACTCCCCTTGCTGGTCGGGACCCACTTTGGTGGGAGGCTGACTTGTGGGCCTACTAAGTTGACGGGGATGGAGTGCTTCGTCAACTTAGTCAATATGAACGATTCTAGCTCCCGTGACCATACGATGTCCATCCAACGGCCATAGTGCTTCTTCAACCTCTAGTCTTCTTGCTCCAGCCGCCCAAAGCAGCGCTGGTCGTGCCGCATGCTCCTGCCTCCCGTGGCCGGTTGTGCTGCCGCGGAGGCCTCACCGCTCCCTACTATTCCCACCGCTGGCCAGGCCCTGCGGCGACAGCAGCCTCACACTGCAGCGGAACCAGTGAACCCTCGTACTCCTCTCCGCGCGGGCTTACACTGTCGTGCCTTCCCCGGCTCCGTGTCATCCCCTTCCTAGGCCTCACCGTCATCCACCGCCCTGGTGCTCTCGGCACGGCGTGGTCAACGTGGACAAGGAATGGCTTCCATCGGACATGGACTGTACGTGGAGAGGCTGACAGCTGGGTCCATGGCCGCAGCAAGGAAGTGCCTCCTTATTACGCGCAAACTAATTATTCCTCCACCTGACAGCGGGGACCCACGGACGGGCCATCGCATTTCACGAAAAAGGTTTCCCCCTGACTGCTAGGACCCACCAGCTACATCTTCGCACGCAAGAAGTGTGTCCAGGCAAAAAAAGGATACGCCCCCTGACTGCTGGGACCCACCAGCTACATCTTCACACACAAGGAAGTGCTTGACAATCGGGACCCACCTGGTTGAAGCGTACGTAGCATTGTCATTCTGGTCACAAACGTGTACGTACATACTGGTCGATGTAGAGGCGCGCACGTAGCATTTACATGTACATACATCGGCGAGTGTGCAAGAAAGAAAATACGACCACGTACGTACATACGGGCAGGGTCTCGAACGCCTACTCGCGCATACGTACGACCAGAGCTTGTGTACATGGCTGGGTCGGAATGGAGAAATAGTGTCGTCTTCGTGTTCATGGGGAGCCAGACGGCTGGGTCGGAACGGAATGCTTCGTCGTGTTCATTGGGAGGGCTTGGACGGAACAGCCGATGGAAACGAGGCTTGGTGTACCGTAGAACAGAGGAAACAACCTTGTGTTCGACCGGCCACGTTCGAAATGGGATCCTGTTCATCAGGAGGGGTCTCGCGTACCGCAAAACAAAGGAAACGGACCTCCTACGGTCGAAACGGGGGTCCTATTGATCGGCAGGGGTCTAGCGTACCGTAAAACGGAGGAAACAGACTTGTGTTGGAGCGCTACAGTCGAAACGGGGGTCCTGTTCATCGGGATGGGTGTGGCATACCGCAAAACGGGACTCCACGGGATACTGTTCATCTCCACCATCGACCCCCTCCAGCCTCCATGGGCTACTGTTCATCCACCGTCGACCTCCTCCAACCTCCACCTGCGACTGTTCATCCACGGGCTCCTGTTCATCCAGCCTCCACCGCGCGCTACACCACCGGCTACTGTTCAACCAGCCCTCTCCACGGGCTCCAGTTCAACCACCCCTCCACGTACTACTGTTAATCCAGCCCTCCACCGTCTACTGTTCATCCTGCCCTCCACGGGGTGGTCTTGTTCATCCAGCCCTCCACGGGGTCCTATTCATCCAGCCCCAACCGGCTCGATCGATCGGGGTCCTGTTCATCCAGAGGCAACACCATGGGGTCCTGTTCATCCACCCCCACCAGGAACTATTCATCCAATCCCCCGAGCAACACTCACTGTTCATCCAGAGGCAGCATCGATCGGCTTCAGTTAGCAACAATAGTGAAGGAATCGCTCGATCGGGTTCAGTTAACAGCCATCGATCGATCGCTCGGGTTCAGTAACGTGTAGAGTGCAGTGCAATCACTCGGGTTGAGTTAGAGCCCAATGCCTCACTCGGGTTCAGTTACAGTCCAACGCCTCACACTCACGCGCGTGTGTGTACTAGAGAAACGTGCATCGCTCGGCCCTGACCACCCACCGTAACCGGGAACACCCCGATATTTTCCTCGCCCTCGCTTCTACCATGGTTTTTTCCATCATGGGCGGCCCAAAGAATGTCATGCAGCCGCGTCTCCGGCCCTCCCAGGACTAAAAGCCCATTTTCTGTCATGATTTTTTGTCATAGAAGTAGGACCCCACCACATCTATGATGATACCATATTTTGTCACAATTATTGTCATAGAAGTGTCATAAGCATGACAGAATTTTTTTCGTTCAGCCCAAAATGTCACAGATGTGTCTTTTTTCTAGTGAATGGATAATAATATACATGAATTTGTTGTTAGAGTTGCAACTAGAGGAGATAAAATGACTCAGGAACCACTTTATCCTGAGAGACACCCAAATAGAATTGAACAAGATTCACAAAGAGTTAACACGGATGCACCTAGTCCTTCTAGAAAGAAAAAGAAGAAGAAAAATGATAGGACTTTGCATGCTTCTAGTGAACCTGAAATAGAAAAACCTCCTGATAATGATAATGAAACTTCTATCCCTGATGCTGAAACTAGATCTGGTAATGAACACTCACCTTCTAATAATGAAAAAGATAATGATGAGGTTCATGAAGATGGTCATAAAGAACCAAACAATGGTGTTGAGATAGAACCACCTGTTGATCTTGATAACCCACAACCTAAGAATAAAAGATATGACAAAAGAGACTTCATTGCTAGAAAACAAGGTAAAGGAAGAGAACCGTGGGTTCGAAAACCTATGTCCTTTCCACCTAAGTCAACTAAAAAGAAAGATGATGAAGAATTTGAATGCTTTGCTGAAATGCTGAGGCAAGTCTTTTTGCGTACTCGCTTGACTGATATCTTGAAAATGCCTCCTTATGCAAAGTATATGAAAGACATCATCACTAATAAGAGAAAAATACCGGAAGCTGAAATCTCCACTATGCTTGCTAATTACACTTTTAAAGATGTAGTACCTAAAAAACTAGGAGATCCAGGAATACCAACTATACCTTGCTCTATCAAAAAGAATTATGTGAAAACTGCTTTGTGTGATTTAGGAGCTGGTGTTAGTGTTATGCCTTTCTCTTTATATAAAAGACTTGATTTGAATAAACTCACACCTACTAAAATATCTTTGCAAATGGCTAATAAATCAACTGCCATGCCTATGGTATTTGTGAGGATGTGCCCGTTGTTGTTGCTAATGTTACTATTTTGACTGACTTTGTTATACTTGAGATGCCCGAGGACGACAACATGTCGATTATCCTTGGTAGAACTTTCTTGAATACTGCAGGGGCTGTTATTGATTGCAATAAAAGCAAGGTCACTTTTCATATCAATGGTAATAAGCATACAGTGCACTTTCCGAAAAAAACAATTCCAAGTGAATGGTATTAATGTTATTGAAAAATCTCCGACAATCACTATTGGAAGTTTTCAAATACCACTACCTACTGTCAAAAATAAATATGAAATGCTTATTATTTGGGACATTCATATCCCCGTTGAGGTAACCTAGTGAATTATGATTGTTCTTTGGTTTCATGCTATTTGAAAGTGGTTGTTAATAAGACCTGATCAACCTTATTAATGGATCATTTTTGAGCGGTGTGAAGTTGATGAATTTAGTAAGCACTACCTTCTGTCCCTACCTTTTTTTCTATTTTTATTAGTTAAATAAAATAAAATGCCATGTTTTGTCTGTTTTCTGAATTTCCCGTGCAATAAAAAATGACCCAAAACTAAAAGTTCTCAGAATGCTCTGAAAATTTAATACGATTTTTTCTGAATATTTAAGAATTTCTGGTGCAAATAATATCAGAGGGAGGTGCACCAGGTGGGCACAACCCACCTGGGCGAGCCAAGACCCCCAGGCGTGCCCTGGTGGGTTGTGGTCCTCACGTGGCCCCCTCACTTATCTCTTCACACCACATCATCACTTACCTCCAGAAAAAATTCTCCATTGCTCTCTCTCCCGTGTTCTTGCTCTCAAACCCGCGGATTTCGATCTCTTTGCTCGAAGCTCCGGTTCTAAAACTATTTCAGGGGATTGTTGCTTGGTATGTGACTCCACCGTTTGTCCAATTTGTTTTAGTTTTAGTGGTTTATATTTTGAATAATTAGCTACTATTGGTGCTGCTGTAGATGAGCTTGCATGTTGAATTCTTACAGTTCTAAGTAGTTTTAATGCTTGCTATGGCCTCTATGTATCCCTATGAGTAGTTGCTATCAATTTTGTGAAGTTTTGTTGAGAAAAAATTGTGGACTAAAGATTTCAGAATTTTTGTTCATACGAAAAGGATGAATATCTTTAGGAAGTTTGCCACTAAGAAGAACTTCAAGGGTGTTATTGGGGAGTCTTCTGACAGTGATCTCCATCCTCGGAGGTTGGCGGAGGTACGGCCGTGCGAATGGCCGCACACCCAGTTCATGGAAGAGGCTGGAATCCTTCAGGAGTTCACACAATATGCTGCTAATGCCGGCCTCATTGACTTCATCAAAGATGAATGTGAACAGCATCAAATCCTCACAAACATCTTTGTTCAAAGTTTTACTTTCCTTTCTAGGAATAATCCTCCTGAAGTGCGGTTTGATTTATATGCTGAAAACCATCAGCTACCACTTACTGAATTTTGTAACATATGCATGATCCCTTCTGAGGGGAGTTTAGCTGAGCCTAGGCCAGAGAGTTTGAGGCCTTTTATCACACCTTGACAGTGGGAGATGAGAGAGGGATGTCAGCTATCACTACCGCTGGCTTGCATTTTCCTGCTGTTCATTACTTTGCTCTTTTCATTGCAAAATGCTTGGTTGCTAGAGAGAAGGTGGGTGCACTCATTTCACCAGACCTTGTTGTTTAACGTCGTGCACTAGAGGGCGACAACCCTTATAGCTTGGGAGATATTGTGGCTCATCGCCTCCACATTAATAAGTCCAAGGGTAAAATACATGGTGGGATTTTTGCTACTCGTTTGGCAGCTCACTTTAATGTTGAGATACACCATCATGATTACCCTCTGACCAAGGTTTACCTAGACCGCGCAGCCATGGAACACCACCATTTTATTGCACGAGATTACCCTACCATTCCTATCCCTTATAACCTGGTTTTTAGCATTGAAACTTGTGATATTATTCCATTGCCTTCTCCTGCTTTGTTTGATTCTATTGCCAGGGGCAGATATAGGATTATGCCTGCGGACATCACCGCCTACCAGAACGATCAGGCTGCTACAGAGGTAGTGGAGGAGCCTCAGCAGTGGGATGAGTGGATGCCCGCTCCTCAGCACCCCGACTATTATCTTGGTTACTGACTGATTACCAAGTTAGGCCAAAAGCCTAAGCTTGGGGGAGTACGTGTTTCTCACCGACATTACATTCATGTTTACTTACTTCATTTGTCGGTGTTCACACTTTTTCATTGTATCATCCATGCCTAAATTTATTTTCTTGCTTTCTTCTTATGTGTTTCAAAAAACTTTATAAAAACCAAAAAAATAGTTATAGTTAATTTACCTTCTATGCATGCTTAGTAGTAATATTAAAAAGAAAACCCAAAAAGATTTCCTTGTTCTTCTTTTGCTTGTTGGGAGCTTTCCCGTGTAAATAGTTTTTCTCGTTTTTGCTTTTCCCTTTTATTTGCTTGTTCAACAAAACCAAAAACTCCAAAAATATTTTAGTATGTTTCTCTGAATTTCTTTTCTTTTTATTTGAGTCATACCAAGGAGAAGACCATGATGAAAATGTTGAGCGGTTCTCATATGAATAACTGTTGATCTAATAAAGAGCCCATTTTACCTTGTCTTCTCCTATTCAATAAAATGTTTGCAGATTCCAGCTTAGTCTACGACACTCTTGCACTATTATTATTTTCATATCATTCGATCGTGCAAGTGAAAGTCAATAATGACGATATTCGATGAACTGGCCGTGGCAGAGAGAAACGGGTATGAACTCGACTTGTTCTGTTTGTGTAAATATGTTTAACCTAGTATCCATGATTCAACCCATTATGATTAAGCATGTTTGCAATGACAATTAGAGATTATAGTTTCTCATGCCATGCATAAGTAGCTGGGAGTGAATAATGATTTATCTTGGATATCAACATTGCATTAAAATGATTGTGATGTAGTATGATGATATGGTATCCTCCTCTGAATGTTCGAGTGGCTTGACTTGGCACATGTTCATGCATGTAGTTGAATCAAAACCAACATAGCCTCTATGATATTTATGTTCAAGGTGTTCATATCCTACTCATGCTAGTGTCCAATGTTACTTATGCATAATGCATGTTCATGACCGTTGTTGCTCTCTAGCTAGCCGCTTCTCAATCTAATTGCTAGCCTTCACCTGTACTAAGTGGGAATTTTGCTCGTACATCAAAAACCTTGAACCCAAAGTTATTCCAGATGAGTCCACCATAGCTACATATATGTGGTATTACCTTGCCGTCCTAAGTAAATTTGCATGTGCCACCTGCCCACCTCTAAAAACTTATAAATAAATGTCCTTTTTGTGTGCTTGGATCGTTCATGGAACGACAGGAGATGGTCAGTATCTTCCATGCTAAGCGGGTTATTCTCAGGTCAAGTTTTTATTCACTCGCCATCGCACGAGAGAATGGCAGTAATAGGGATTCCCACTCCTGGACTAAAAATGAAAATAATTAGACAAAACTCCCCTGGGACTGTTGTTGGTTTGGATGGCACCCTTTGTTTCGGACAGCCGTGGAATGTGATTGTTGGTGGAGGGGGAGTAAACCTTTACTTTTATCGCGTGGGAACCGCCACTAGCATGCTTAGCATGGAAGATATTGATAACTGATAGTCCTGAAGTAAATGAGAAGGGTGCATGTCTCAAAATATCATTTACCATTGTTTTAAAAACTTGAGCTCTGGCACCTCTGCAAATCACTGCTTCCCTCTGCGAAGGGACTCTCTATTTACTTTTATGTTGTGTCATCACCTTCTAAAACAAGCGCTAGAACCTGAGAGCACTGCTGTCATGACTTATGCATTGTGTGTAGCTAATGTTGGGTGCATCATGACTGGATCTTTTCTACCATGAATTACAATGTTTAGTCGCTGCTTCAACTTTGGAGGTGCTCTGCATTTATGTTTTGCAGTTTCATAAAGGGCTAGCGAGATACAACTATTGTCATATTATATCATGGTTGTTTTGACAACGTGTTCCTGTTTGAGTTATCTTATTATTGCTCACTAGCTAATTATGTCATTGATACGAGTTAATATAATCTTTAAGAGTTATTGTCGGCATGGTTAGTTATAATGTTGGCTGAAAACCTCGGTGCTATTTAAGCTTATTTATGCAAACAAGAGCAAAAGAGGTCATAAAAGTTTTTCTTTTTCACTGTCAGTTTATCAACTGAATTGCTTGAGGATAATCAAAGGTTTAAGCTTGGGGGAGTTGATACGTCTCCAATGTATCTACTTTTCCTAATGCTTTTCCTCTTGTTTTGGACTCTAATTTGCATGATTTGAATGAAACTAACCCCGGACTGACGATGTTTTCAGCGGAACTAACATGGCGTTGTTTTTGTGCAGAAATAGAAGTTCTCGAAATGGACCAAAACACTGCGAGGATTTTTTATACAATAAATAAGAATTTCAGGAGCCAAGACCCACCGGAGGGGGGCACCTGGGTGGGCACAACCCACCAAGGCGTGCACCCCTCCTGGCGCGTCCAGGTGGGTTGTCCCCATCTGGTGGCCACGCATACCCTGAAACCGATGCTATAAAATCCTATTTTTCTAGAAAAAAATCAGGGAAAAAGAATTACCGTGATGCACGAGACAGAGCCGCCGTCACATCCTGTTCTTCATCGGGAGGCCAGATCTGAAGTCTGTTTGGGGCTCCAGATTGGGGATCTTCGTTCTTCGTCATCACCAACCCTTCTCCATCGCCAATTCCATGATGCTCCCCACCGGGAGTGAGCAATTCCTTCGTAGGCTCGCTGGTCGGTGAGGAGTTGGATGAGATTCATTATGTAATCGAGTTAGTTTTGTTAGGGCTTGATCCCTAGTATCCACTATGTTCTAAGATTGACGTTGCTATGACTTTGCCATGCTTAATGCATGTCGCTTTGGGCTCGGGTGCCATGAACTCAGATCTGAACCGTTTATGTTATCACAATTATATCCATATTCTAGATCCGATCTTGCAAGTTATAGTCACCTACTACGTGTTATGATCCGGCAACCCCGGAGTGACATTAGTCGGGACCACTCCCAGTGATGACCGTAGTTTGAGGAGTTCATGTATTCACCGTGTGTTAATGCTTTGTTCTGGTTCTCTATTAAAAGGAGGCCTTAATATCCCTTAGTTTCCAATAGGACCCCGATGCCACGGGATGGTAGGACAAAAGATGTCATGCAAGTTCTTTCCATAAGCATGTATGAATATTTACGGAATACATGCCTACATTATATGGATGAACTGGAGCTAGTGTCATATCTCCCTAGGTTATAATTGTCTCATGATGAATATCATCCAACGAGTCACCGATTCGATGCCTAAAAAATTATCTTATATTGTTCTTGCTCAGTCACTACTGTTATCATCATTGTTACACTTGCTACAGAATTACTGCTATCACTGTTACCGTTACTGTTACTACTGTCACTATTATCAAAACTATCATATTACTTTTCTACTGATCACTTTCCTGCAAATAATTAATCTCCAGGTGTGGTTGAATTGACAACCCAGCTGCTAATACCTTCAAATATTATTTGGTCCCCCTTGTATCGAATCTATAAATTTGGGTTGAATACTCTACCCTCGAAAACTATTGCGATCCTCTATACTTGTGGGTCATGAGCAAGACAGCTTCTGAGCCGTACACCATGAAGAAAGGTGTGTATCCGGTCGTTCGATTAGGCGTAGTTCGTAGCCCCCAGAGTATGGAATCGAGTTCCTCAACCCAGTGCTAATCTGACTCCCATAGGGAGTGCACTAGTCTGGGTTTAATGCCGCTCATTATGAGGTCGTTAACCCGTTCAACCAGTCTGTTTATTTTAGGGTGGTACACGGATGCATAATCGAGCTTAATGCCCAAGTTGGCGCACCGGTTTTGCACCTCATCGGCAGTGAAGTTGGATATCTTATCAGTGATAATGTTGTGCAGGACACCATAACAGTGTACCATGCCGGATACAAAGTCGATCACTAGCCCTGCTTCAGCCATTCTTACTGGTTTGGCCTCTATCCACTTAGTGAATTTATCCACCATAACCAGTAAATATTTCTTTTTGTGGCTTCCCCCTTTAAGGGGTCCGACCATGTATAGCCCCCAGACCGCAAAAGGCCAAGTGATGGGGATTGTTCTTAAGGCGGTGGGAGGCATATGACTTTGATTGGCGAAAAGCTGGCATCCCACATAGCTTTGCACAATGCTTGTGCGTCTGCTCGGGTTGTTGGCCAAAAGAAACCTGTACGAAAGGCCTTGCTTACAAGGGCCCGAGCTACGGCACGATGGCCGCCTAGACTAGCATGTATTTCAGCCAAAAAATTTTGTCCGTCCTCTTCAGAGATGAACCGTTGAAGAACTCAAGTGGTGCTTTTCTTATAAAGTTCTCCTTCATGAACTTTATAGGCTTTAGAATGTCGAACTATTCGACGGGCCTCTTTTTGATCATCAGGAAGCTCCTACCTATTAAGGTAGGCCAGGAAGGGTTCAGTCCATGGAGCAATAACGACCATGATTGCATGGGTGGAGGGTGTTATTTCGGTACCCGAACCCCCGATGGTATATGTATTGTGTTCGACTGCTGGGGGTATGATCGGGTCTGGACTAGTGTTGCCGCTCTCGTCCTACCATACCACGGATGGCTTAAAGAGCCTTTCCACAAAGGTGTTTGGCGGGACGGGATAGCCTTTGGCACCCATTCGAGCGAGGATGTCCGCTGCCTGGTTACTGTCTCGAGCAACATGATGGAACTTGAGCCCCTCGAACCGAGCCGATATTTTGAGTACGGTGTTTCGACACGCCACCATTTTTTGATGTTTTGCATCGAACTCTCCATTTTTTGGGAGATTGCGAGGTTTGAATCACCGCGCACCTCTAGGCGTTGTATGCCCATGGAGGCAGCCATTCGGAGACCATGTAGAAGTGCCTCGTATTCGGCTGCATTATTATAGTCCGTATACATGATTTGCAGCATGTAGCAGACTATGTGCCACGTAGGGGATGCCAAGACGACACCAGCCCCCAGTCCAGCTAGCATTTTAGAGCCATCAAAGTACATGATCCAGTTGGAGTATGAACTGTAATCTTTAGGGAGCTCGGCCTCCATCCACTCAGCGACAAAGTCGGCCAGCACCTGAGATTTAATAGCTTGGCACAGCTTGTATGTTATTTCAAATGGTAAGAGCTCAATGGCCCATTTGGCTATGCAACCAGTGGCGTCTCGATTATTTATGACGTCATTGAGTGGTACTTCGGATGCCACCATGATTGAACACTCTTGGAAATTGTGCCACAGCTTTCGGGGTGCCATAAAGACCGCATAAGCTATCTTCTGATAATGAGGGTATCGGGATTTGCATGGTGTAAGGACCGTCGATACATAGTATACTAGTTTCTGGATAGGGAATTTGTGCCCCTCTTCTTCTCGCTCGGCGACGAGTACAATGCTCACTACCAGGTGAGTCGTGGATATATAGAGAAACATAGGCTCGCCAACGCCTGGGGCAGCTAGGATTGGGTTGCCTACTAACAAGGTCTTTATTTCTTCCAATCCAGCTATAGCCACGTCCTTCCATTCGAAATGGTCGGTGCATCGAAGCAGTCGATAAAGTGGTAACGCCTTTTCTCCCAATCTGGAGATGAAGCGGCTCAAGGCTGCCACGCACCCAACTAGTTTTTGGACCTGCTTTAAGTCTGTTGGTATGGCCAATTGTGACAGGGCTCAGATTTTAGCTGGGTTTTCTTTGATTCCTCTATTGGAAATAATGAACCCGAGCAGTTTTCTGGCAGGAACGCCCAAAACACATATTTCCGGATTAAGCCGTATGTCATATGTTCGGAGGTTGTCAAATGTGAGGCGGAGATCGTCCACCAATGATTCGACATGTTTAGTCTTGATGACCATGTCGTCCACATATGCTTCCACTGTCTTGCATATTTGTTTTTCCAAACATGTTTGAATCATGCATTGGTAAGTGGTACCAGCGTTTTTAATCCTGAAGGGCATAGTGTTGAAACAAAAAGGTCCATACGGGGTAATAAATGCCATTGCAGCCTGGTTGGACTCCTTCATCTTAATCTGATGGTATCTAGAGTAAGCATCAAGGAAACTCAATGAGTCGTGTCCTGTAGTTGCGTCAATGATTTGGTCAATGTGGGGCAGCGGGAAAGGGTCCTTAGGGCAAACCTTATTAATGTCTTTGAAATCGACACAAAGGCGCTAGGATTTGTCCTTATTCGGCACCATGACCAAGTTGGCTAGCCAGTCCGGGTGCTTGATTTCTCTAATAAACCCGACCTCGAGTAGTTTGGCTAGCTCCTACCCCATAGCTTGTCGTTTGGGTTCAGAAAATCGCTGCATCGTTTGCTTGACTGGTTTGAATCCCTTGATTATGTTGAGGCTATGTTCGACTAGTCTGTGTGGGATCCCAAGCATGTCCGAAGGGTGCCAGGCAAAGATGTCCCAATTTTCGCGCAGGAACACTCGTAGGGCGGCATCGACTCTTGGATCCAGCTATGCTCGAATGGACGTTGATTTGTTGGGATCTGTCGGGTGCACTTGAAATTTAACTATTTCATCTGCTGGTTTGAAAGAGGTAGATTTGGGCCTCTTATCGAGGATCACATCGTGTTTATCCATCATGGTTCTTAAGGTGGTTAGTTCTTCGACCACAAGGGCTTTGGATAGTGCCTCGAGGGCTAAGGATGTGGTTTTGTTTTCGGCGCAGAGTGCTATATCCGGATCACTGGTGATAATGATTACCCCGTTGGGTGCCGGCATTTTAAGCTTCATATATCCATAATGGGGTATGGCTTGGAAGCGTGAGAAGGCGTCCCAACCCAAAAGGGCATGCTATCCATTGTCGAAGGGGGCCACGTGGAAGAGCAACTCTTCGGACCTATAATTCTCAGGCGTTCCGAATACTACATCAAGTTTGATTTTCCCTAAACATCGTGCTTCTTGTCTGGATATGATGCCTCGAAAGGTGGTACTGCTTTGCTCGATGTGGGTCTTGTCATTTGCAATTTGTCGAGCATGTCCTCATAAATGAGGTTAAGTCCGCTGTCGCCATCCATGAGAACTTTGGTGGTTCGAAAGCCATCCACAATTGGGTTTAAGACCAAGGCGGCTGGTGCTCGGACTGATCGGGCTCTTGGTTCATCGTCCGCGATGAACGTTATGGCCGCGTCGTTCCAAGGGCTCATTGCGGTTACTTGGTTGATTTCGGCAAGGTTGCGGAGCGCCTTTTTGCGCCGATTATTTTAAGAGAAGGTCTCGAAGACCGTAAAGACGTTAAGATCGTCATCCTCCAAAGAATGCTTCTCTAGAGTAATGTTGGTGAGGATAGCTTCACCGCTTTTAGCCACTTGCCGGAGTACCCAGCATGCCCGCGGGTTGTGAGTTGGTTCGGTACTGGGCGTCGCATGTATCTGACAGGGTTTGTCGAGGAGTTCGTCAAGAAATGTTCCATGCCCCGTGAGGGGTTTGTTTTTCTTGCCGACGGGCTTATGATCGGATGCCTCATAGGGGTGTATCCGTTTTGCCCGTGTGGTGGACCGCTTAAAGGTAGCAGGTTCCAACCGGGCTTTCTGGGCTTCCATGTGCTTTCCATCACACAATACTTCTGTACTAAGTGTGATAATTCCGTGAAGGTCTACATGAGATAGTGGTTGAGGGCGTTCAGAATTCCCTCGTCCGTACAATTATGATAAAAACCAAAACTTCTTCATCGTCGCAACAATCTTTGATCTTGTTTTTAACAAGGAGGAATCTGGCCCAAAAGTGATGGACCGTTTCCTGAGGTTGCTGTCGTACATACATTAAGTCACATATGTCTGGAGGACCTAAATTACTTGGAGAGTATTGATTGTGTTGGGTGGGTGGGTTAAAACCCGAATCCTGACCCAAGATTGAATCTGGAGCTTGAAAAATCTCCGAGGTCACCAGTTCGGGCCCATGAAGATCCAAGTGCTTTCTGGGCTCTATGTCTAACCCTGAGTTCGAAGTACGTGAAGTCTCATTGCGAAGGAGGGTGTCCGGCTCGAGGGGTTCAGAGATCCGAACATAGCTGGTCTTTAACTTAGGGGAAGAAGTGTTTTCGGCTCGTTCCTCAATGACCGCTACTAGATGGGTGATCGGCGGTGATTTGATTTCCCTCTGATCAGGTTTGAGCCCGATCCGATCATAGTCTATTGCAAGCCCCAGGGTGGCGATGCGATCTAGCAGCTCTTTCAAGGACGAGACATCCACCGGATACATCTTTTCGGAGTGTTCGAGGACGATGCGGAGGCAACATTTGGTGATTGTGGGGGCCGACGTTGGCTTAACGGCCGTGCGAGCGCCCATGGTGAAACTGCCGAGCTGGAGGATCTGTCCTGAAGTATCCTTCTGTTGATGATAAGGCGAGCCATCGATCCTTCTGTCGACAACACAATGGAACTCTCAATGAAAGCACCAATATCGGTGTCAAAACCAGCAGATCTCGGGTAGGGGGTCCCGAACTGTGCGTCTGAGGATTGATGGTAACAAGGGACAAGTGGGACACGAAGTTTACCCAGGTTCGGGCCCTCTTAATGGAGGTAAAACCCTACGTCCTGCTTGATTGTATTCGATGAGTATAGGGGTTAGAAGAGTTGATCTACCTCGAGATCATAGTAGCTAAACCTTAGTTGTCTAGCCTATGAGAATTGTGATAGCGTCTACGGACTAAACCCTCCGGTTTATATACACATCGGAGGGGCCTAGGGTTGTACAGAGTCGGTTTGTGGGGGAAGGAAATAACATATCCGGAAAGCAATCTTGCCGTCCACGCATACAGGAGTCCTACCCGGACATAGGGAAATGTCTTCTTCTTGTATCTTCACGGTCCATCAGTCCGGTCCATATCAAATAGCCCGGACACCTGAGGACCCCCTAATCCAGGACTCCCTCAGTGTGCATCCAACTCACTTGCTCACAAAGACCTAGGGCAATTTGAGGAAGCCCATCATTGGACTATACAAGCCAAGTTCTATAATGAAAATTTCCCACTAGTATATGAAAGTGAAAACATAGGAGACTCTCTATCATGAAGATCATGGTACTACTTTGAAGCACAAGTGTGGCAAAAGGATAGTAACATTGCTCCTTCTCTCTTTTCTCTCATTTTTATTCATAATTGGACATTCTCTCATTTTTTTGCCTCTTTTTCGTCCGGAGTCTCATCCCGACTTGTGGGGGAATCATAGTCTCCATCATCTTTTCCTCACATGGGACAATGCTCTAATAATGAAGATCATCACACTTTTATTCACTTACAACTCAAGAATTACAACTCGATACTTAGAACAAAATATGACTCTATAAGAATGCCTCCGGCGGTGTACCGGGATGTGCAATGAATCAAGAGTGACATGTATGAAAGAATTATGAAAGGTGGCTTTGCCACAAACATGATGTCAACTACATGATCATGCAAAGCAATATGACAATGATGAAGTGTGTCATAATAAACAGAACAGTGGAAAGTTGCATGGCAATGTATATCGGAATGGCTATGGAAATACCATAATAGGTAGGTATGGTGGCTGTTTTAAGGAAGGTATATGGTGGGCGGCAAAAGTTGCGTGGTACTAGAGAGGCTAGCAATGGTGGAAGGGTGAGAGTGCATATAATCCATGGACTCAACATTAGTCATAAAGAACTCACATACTTATTGCAAAAATCTATTAGTTGTCAAAACAAAGTACTACCCACATGCTCCTAGGGGGATAGATTGGTAGGAAAAGACCATCACTCGTCCCCGATCGTCACTCATAAGGAAGACAATCAATAAATAAATCGTGCTCCGACTTCATCACATAACGGTTCACCATACGTGCATGTTATGAGAATGACAAACTTTAACACGAGTATTTATAGAATCCACAATTACTCACTAGCATGACTCTAATATCACCATCTTTATATCTCAAAACAATCATAACGAATCAAACTCCTCATAGTATTCAATGCACTCTATATGAAAGTTTTCATTATACCACTCTTGGATGTCTATCATATTAGGACTAAATTTATAACCAAAGCAAATTACCATGATGTTTAGAGACTCTCAAAATAATATAAGTGAAGCATGAGAGTTCAATAATTTCTATAAAATAAAGCCACCGCCGTGCTCTAAAAAGATATTAGTGAAGCACTAGAGAAAAATTGCCTAGCTCAAAAGATATAAGTGAAGCACATAGAGTATTCTAATAAATCATGATTCATGTATGTCCCTCTCAAAAGGTGTGTACAACAAGGATGATTGTGGAAAACTAAAAATTAAAGACTCATATCATACAATACGCTCCAAGCAAAACACATATCATGTGGTGAATAAAAATATAGCCTCAAGTAAAGTTACCGTTAGACGAAGACGAAGGAGGGGATGCCATCCGGGGCATCCCCAGGATTAGGCTCATGGTTGTCCTTGAATATTACCTTGGGGTGCCTTGGGCATTCCCAAGCTTAGGCTCTTGCCACTTCTTATTCCATAGTCCATCAAATCCTGACCCAAAACTTGAAAACTTCACAACACAAAACTCAACAGAAAATCTCATAAGCTCCGTTAGTATAAGAAAATAAATCACCACTTTTGGTACTATTGTGAACTCATTCTTTATTTATATTTGTGAAATATCTATTGTATTCCAACTTTTCCATGGTTCATACTGATACGTCTCCAACGTATCTACTTTTTCTCACGCTTTTTCTCTTGTTTTGGACTCTAATTTGCATGATTTGGATGAAACTAACCCTAGACTAACGTTGTTTTCAGTAGAACTACCATGCTGTTGTTTTTGTGCAGAAATGAAAGTTCTCGGAATGGAACGGAACTTTGCGAGGATTTTTCATACCAATAATAAGAATTTCTGGAGCCAAGACCCACTAGAGAGGGGGCCCTGGGTGGGCACAACCCACCAGGGTGCGCGCCCCTCTCCTGGCGCGCCCAGGTGGGTTGTACCCACCTGGTGGCCCCGCTAACGACCCCCCTGATACTATAAAATCACATATTTCCAGAAAAAAGGGAGAAAGAATTATCGCAATCCACGAGATGGAGCCACCGACAAGCCTAGTTGTTCCTCGGGAGGGCAGATCTGGAGTCCGTTTGGGGCTCCGGAGAGGGTGGTGTTCGTTCTTCGTCATCACCAACCAATCTCCATCGCCAATTCCATGATGCTCCCTATCGGGAGTGAGTAATTCCTTCATAGGCTCGCTGGTCGGTGAGGAGTTGGATGAGATTCATCATGTAATCGAGTTAGTTTTGTTAGGGCCTGATCCCTACACTACTAGGAAAAGGCTAATTAGTGGCGCACCTATTTTTGCCATTAATGGCGCACTACAGGTGCATCACTATTATCACGCCACTAGTAACAAATACTAATGGCGCACTATAGGTGCGCCATTAGTATGCGTAGAAGTGCGCCATTACTAACAAAAAAAATTCAATTTTTTTTAAAGAAAATTTCAATTTTTTTATTTTTTTCTTAATCTCGGGTCAATATGCTTAATCTCAAGTCAAATCACATTAAGTGGTCAAACTTCTCGGAAGGTCACCCATCCTCACACTACTCCAGCCCGAGCACGCTTAACTTCGCAGTTCTATCCAACCCCAGCACCACCTCGCTTCACAGGCACTTGTTGATATATCTATCATATCAATCCTATTAAACCTTCTTGATCTCTAGGACTTTGTTCATGTTCATGAGTGTGATGAAATTTTGAAAAAATATTTCAAACTTCCCGGTCATATTACGTATCATATTTTGAAAAAAAATCCAAAAAAATTGAAACCAAATTTTTTTAGTAGTGGCGCACCGTGGGTGTGGTGCGCCATTAGTAATGAGGACACTAATGGCGCACCTGTATCTGGTGCGCCACTGCTATATAGCAGTGGCGCACCACATACATGGTGCGCCATTAATGTCCATATTAGCTATAGCCCTTTTCCTAGTAGTGCTAGTATCCACTATGTTCCTAGATTGATGTTGCTATGGTGTCATTTCATGGCACCAGCATGTTTTGGTTAAAATTTGGCTACATTTGGACAAGTTTTTGGTATAAGCTTCTTGCAAACCAGAGTTTCTCTCAAGAAGACTCGTGGTTCTTGAGGGGGGGGCGTGTCACCTTTCTGTGCGAAACGATATACGCTGCATCCCCCCCCCTTGATTTTTTACAGAGGCAACATAGTACTATATGAGTCCATGTTAAAATTTGGAATTATTCCGGGTTCGTTTGGTCTTTCTTATACATTAGTTGAATTTCTGGTCATTTAATGTGCACAATTCAAATTTGAACTACAATCACATGCTCCAGTGTACCAAATTTTGTTGAACAATCACATATGTGTCCTTGGGTGAATTTCTAGGTCCCATGCAAGAAATGAGAATAAAATTCAAACATCTGGGTGACGTGGCTCGGCTGGAAAGATTGAGAAACTTGATTTTTTGATTCCTGTAAATCCAAAACACGCCTGAAAATCATGGAACTTGGCATGGTGTCATGACATGGCACCAACATGCTGTGGTAAATTTTTTGGCCAAATTGGGACAAGCTTTGATATAAGCTTCTTGCAAACCGAAGCTTCTCTCAAGAAAGCTCGTGCTTTCGAGAGGGAACGTGTCACCTCCGTGTGCGAAACGATATATACTGCCTTCTCTCGCCTTAATTTTTTACACGGATAGATTGGACCAATTAGAAGTATCATGCTAAATTTTGGAATTATTCCGGTTTGTTTGGCCTTTTTTTAGATTAATTGAATGTTTGGTCATTTAATGTGCATAATTCAAATTTGAACTACGAGCACATGCTCCAGTGCACCAAAGTTGGTTGAAAATCACATGTGTGTCCTTGGGTGAATTTCTAGGTCCCATGCAAGAAATGGGAATGGAATTCAAACATATGGGCGTCTTGTGTCGGCTGGAAATATTGAGAAACTTGGTTTTTTAATTCCTGTAAATCTAAAACACGCCTGAAAATCATGAGACTTTGCATGGTGTCATGCCATGGCACCAACATGTTCTGGTATTTTTTTTGGCCGAATTGGGATAAGGTTTGGTATAAGATTCTTGCAAACCGGAGCTTCTCTCATGAAGGCTCATGGTTCCGCGAGGGAACGTGTCACCTCCATGTGCGAAACGACATACACTGCCTTCTCCCGCCTTGATTTTTTTACACAAGCAGCTTAGACCAAATAGGAGTTTCATGCTAAATTTTGGAATTATTCCAGGTTTGTTTGGCCTTTTATACATTAATTCATTTTCCAGGCATTTAATGCACATAATTCAAATTTGAAGTACAAGCACATGCTCCAGTGCGCAAAATTTAGTTGGAAAATCATTTATATGTACTTGGGCGAACTTCTAGGTCCCATGGAAGAAGTGGGAATGGAATTCAAACATTTGGGCGTCTTGGCTCGGCCGGAAACATCGAGAAACTTGGTTTTAAAATTCCTGTTAATCCAAAACTCGCCTGAAAATCATGAAACTAGGCATGGTGTCATGACATGGCACCAACATGTTGTGGTAATTTTTCTGTCCGATTTGCAAAGGCACACACATTAACAATCAACAAAGTCGTTTTGGAACAAGTGTTGTCACATTACAAATCGGAAACACAAGTATTATTGAAACCGTGGGCGTTCTACTTACCAATTAAGTGTCGTCACACATCCCTTTTTTTATTGACTAGGAGGTGTCGTGCGGGGTAGCTATTTGAGTACGGGAGGCGTGCGATCAGACCCCCGCGCGTGCTCATCGGGAATAGAGCCCTTTGACCTCTATCCGCCGCACACCTCCCTCCCAACGTCTCCATTAATGGTGCCCGAGCCCCTGTTCCACGGCGTGGCTATGTCTCACTGGACTGAGATTTAAGAGAGAAAAAATAAAATCTAAAAAGAAAGGTTTGCACAGATCTTGATGTAAGATCCGACAGACCTATATAGCATCGACTGCGACTTATAGCAAGACTGATGAATATAAGGACGACGATAGTGGGTAATAATTGTGTTACATATTTAGGAACATAATTTAAAAAGCCACATGCGGCAACGCCCGAAATACACAAGGGCAAAAGAAGAAGGAAGATAACGATCTGGCTCGCTGATCTCTACTTTCTTGATGCGTTGCTGCAGGCCGCGGGAACTAGTCTCCATGGCGAGCAGCAATGAGCTCTTTCTTGCCCTAAAGATGATGCTTGAGAGCATCCACGGATTCCTCAACCAGCCTTTTGCGCTTGATGCGCAGCATGGCATTCTCATCCATAAGTTTCTCGACTATGACGTTACTCCTCTTCAACAAGGTAGTGGTCTCCTCCTGCTTCTCCGCACTTCTGACGATCTTCGCCCTCAGCAGGTTGCGCTTGGCCCAGAGCTTCACATTGCTCTCCCTTAGTTGTCGGATGACGTCGGTAGCCTGTTCAAACGAGGCATTCATGTCGTCCTGCAACCTTGCCGAGCCAGAGATGTGATCCATCTGGATATGGATGATCGCATGCATGCGCCTGTAAGAGTCATTGCCTTCTCGTGAGACATTTTCCTAGGCTATCGTGGTGCAGGAGGACATCTCTGCTGCATTCGTGGCACGGTGGGACATCTCTGCTGCTTCCGTGGTGCGGCCGGACCAGTCTGCTGCATCGACGACGCGGCAGGACTTCCGTGCTGCTTCGGCGGCGTTGTGGGACCTCTGTGCTGCTACGGCCACGCGGCGGGACATGTCGGCTGGTTTCGCAGTGAGGCAGGACATCTCTCGTGCTTCTGCTTCCATACTCGCCTCTCCCTGGTGGCAACCTCTTGACCCAGAACTCACGCTAGCCATGATAGACGCAAGGGAAGGATGATGAATGACTTGTTTGTTTTTGCGGATGAGGAGTTGAGGAGGAATGTGCAATCATCTTGTAGTAGTAGTATTTATAACCGAGTACTAATACGCTCCTAAGTGGGAAACCGTTTAGGTTTTGATCGGTGTGAACAGGTTTGTAACTAAATATAGTGTCGTAGTAATTTGGAATGTGATGGGGCGCAGGCTCAAAATTTATTGACGGTTCTATAATTTCTAAGTGTGGCACTATTCCTGGGCGGCTAACGTGGGCACGCTTTCTCGGCCGCGTACGTGGCGTTTGCACCATAGGGTGCACCGCAATAGGCAATGTTAGCACACGTCTTGTTCCAACAACCGTGCGCGCTCGTTATTACCATCGCGCACACTTCTTTTAATTAGAATGTGTGCCCGTATAGTGCGCACACATTGATCTGTCTAACTGTTTCTGTTTGTTGTGGCTAATCGCAAAACGTTCATCCGTGTGAAGTGTATGCCATCAATCGCAAACACTTTGATCGGGCTGACCGTTTCTGTTCAGTTGCCTAATCACAAACAGTAATCCTTCTGAAGCATATGCCCTCAATCGCACACACCTTTATCTAGCTGGCCGTTTCTATTGCTCCTCCTCATCACAAACAGTTAATCTGAGTGAACTGTATGCCGTATATCGCACACATCTTCATCTAGCTTCCCGTTTCTGCTCTTTTTCCTCATCGCAAATAGTTCATTGAACTGAACCGTATGCCCTGCATCGCACACGCAACTAAAATCGGAACCGTGTTTGATGCATCCATTATCGCAAATGTTTTGCACCTTTTTTTACGGTTTTTTACATCAACGTTTGCGATTAATGCATCGCACACAGTGTCGTCAAAGGGTCTCTGATCATAGTGTTGCGTTAGCAGCATCCTGCAATAATGCTCGTCAAGTTTAACCTAAGTATTCTGCATGTGCAAAACTGTTTTGCACCCATTGTATGTGAACGTAGAGTCTATCACACCCAATCATCATGAGGTGCTTCGAAACAACGAACTTTGGCAACGGTGCGTACTCGGGGAGAACAATTTTATCTTGAAATTTAGTGAAGGGATCATCTTATAATGCTACTGCCATTCTAAGCAAAATAAGATGCATAAAGGATAAACATCACACGCAAACAAAATATGTGACATGATATGGCCATCATCATCTTGTGCTTTTGATCTCCATCTCCAAAGCATCATCATGATCTCCATCGTCACCAGCTCAACACCTTGATCTCCATCGTTGCGACGGGGTCGTCTCGCCAACTATTGCTTCTACAACTATTGCTAAAGCATGGCGATAAAGTAAAGCAATTACATGGCGCTTGCACTTCATACAATAAAGAGACAACCCTAAGGCTCCTGTCGGTTGTCGGTATTACAAAACATGATCATCTCATACATCAGCATATATCACATCATATCTTGACCATATCACATCATAACATGCTCTGCAAAAACAAGTTAGACGTCCTCTACTTTATTGTTGCAAGTTTTACGTGGCTGCTACAGGCTTCTAGCAAGAACCGTTCTTACCTACGGCAAAAACCACAATGGTGATTCATCAAGTTTTTTTAACCTTCTTTAAGGACCAGCTGTAGTCAACTTCGATTCAACTAAAGTAGGAGAAACAGACACCCACCGGCCACCTTTATGCAAAACTAGTTGCATGTCTGTCAGTGGAACCGGTCTCATGTCACTACTACTGGATGCTGCTAACGTGACACTACGATCAGAGACCCTTCGAGAAACTGCGTGCGATGCCATAATCACAAACGGTGCTGTATGAAAACCATCAGAAATGATGAAAAACGTTTGCGATGAATGATACATCAAACACAATTCAGATTATAGTTGCGTCTGCGATGAGGGGCATAAGGTTGATCTATAAGAACTATTTGCGATGAGAGAGAACAACAGATGCGGGCAGCCATATCAATGTGTGTGCGATATACAGCATACAGTTCACTCCGATGAACCGTTTGCTATTAGGGAGTGCAGCATAAACGGTTAGCCAGATCAAGGTGTGTGTGATATAGGGCATACAGTTCACTCGGACAAACTATTTTCGATTAGCGAACGCAATAGAAATGGTTCAACTTAACAAGATGTGTGTGATATGTGGCAAACAGCCGACTCGGATGAACTATTTTCGATGAGAAATTACAACACAGACGGTTAATACAGTTAGTTCGTGTGCGATTCTGTGTGTACAAAAAACTTTGAAAAATGCAAACTAGTTGCTTGCGGTGGCTAGGAGTATCACACACGATGCGTCTGCGAGACTCGTGTGTGATGATTAGTAAGTTACACATACGTTTCCTTATGTTAACACTTGTGTGATAAATAACACGTGGCACCGGATATGGTATTTGGGTTGTGTGTGCTCCACTTAGTCTTCCCGCGCTCCAACGAATGCTTCCCGCGCTCCACATGGATGAATTGTAAAATCCACGCCTATTCCCTCACCGGTTTCCCGCCACCAGCTAACGGCTTGCTGCATATAACCCAGGCGGCAATGCACCGCCGCGGCACTCTGCGAAGATCTAGTCCTCACCCATCTACCATTAGTTATTCCAAGCATGTCAGGCAACGACCAAAGCTTCGAGGTCGACGCCTACCTGCGTTACATCTTCGGCGAGGAGAACGAGCTGGAGCGGGTCGGGGAGCAAGAGCTTCATCGGCCGGCGCAGGCACCATGGCCCATCGGCAATGATATCGGCGTCATAGTCCTTGGGAGCACAATCGACATATTGTAGAGGAGGTGTGATGAGCAGTTTGCCATCCACCATGCAAAAGATCCAGAGCTGCTCGGCGGCATGATCGACGACCCACCCGAAGAGCCACCGTCACCAGTGCTCATCGAGAGCCTGATGCCCCGCAAGGAATGGGCAGAGGACCTCTGTGATTCAGTCAAGATAAAGGCAGCCTACGGCTTCATCATTGCCCGCGGCGGCCGTGTCAACCTTGATCCTGATGATGTGGTGGCCAGGCTCGAGCGCATCCTTGGTAGAGTTGACGTCCCTGACAAAGTAGAATATCGCCAACGTGATATCTTGAGGATGCAGGTGATCAACGGAATTTGCTACCAGGACAGAGACATGGAAATGGAGCGGTTCCGCGAAGTTGTCCTGCGCGTGATTGCACGCTGTCAAGCTCTTCTGGAAGAGGCCTAGCAGCCCCAAGAGCCTCCCAGCACCAGCAGCTCCGTAGGCGGAGGCGGGTCGGGACACTTGGAGTGAACGGCCGCAAGGGTGCTATGTTGATCATGGGGTCCGAAAAGACCATCGTTGGAAGGCCGCCAGCTCAGCCTTTTAGCTTATATTTTATTATAATTGTATGCATATGTAGGTCATCAGTGTTCTGGGCCTTGCTGCATTTGCATTTTAAATTATCCTGAATATGTAAGACAATTATTAAGAATTATTAACAGTTGCCATTGTAACTTTGCCTCAACGGCGAGCAGAGTGCACGCAGGGACGCCAGAGCGGAGCGCGCCGCGGCCGCCTCAACGGCAAGCAACCACGTGGTTAACCTTCTGTCATCAATAAATTTTGACCTTGTTTCTCGTCACATTGTTGATTACAATGCAATAAGTAATTGCAAATCTGTTCACACCTATCAAACTAATATGTGTTCACACTTAGCACCGGGCTATAAAAACGACCCACTCGAAAATTACTTCATAGTTCCTCTCCTCATCACCCACAAAACTGGTTTTCTGTGTCAAGTCGTTCCACCATGACCGGTAGGAGGAGTTTAGGGTGGACATGCATATAACCAGGCAGCAAAGACCAAGGCCACGGAAGCACTAGAGGGGTCCCGCCGCGAAGCCGCAGCAGAGATGTACGGGCGCGCCGCGGAGCCCTCGAACGAGCTCTCATGGGCACACGAGAGCTCTCACAAGCGCATTCGCAATGTCGGCCATCGCGACGAGCCGGTGTTCCTGAAGACCTTCGCCGGCAACGACGACATTCTCGCTGGCGTCACTACGCAGCAGGAGCTGGTCAACGGCTTGATGAAGCTGCTCAAGATCAGCGATGCCTCGGTTGACAAGGTGACCGGCCTCGTCGAGCAACTCATGGATGACAATGTGAAGCTCCTCAAGTTGGTCGCCAAGAAGGAGGAGGAGGAGGCCGCCGGCTGGAAGATGTTGCATGAGCAGAGCAGTGCCTCGGAGATGACGCTGAAAGCGGTCGTCGAGGAACTGATGTGTGGCTTGAGGAAGCTCCGGATCGAGTGCGAGCAGGAGGTGGAGGAATCCATGGCTGCTTTCAAGCAAAGTTGTGAGGAACCGAAGAAGGAGCTGGAGGATTTCGCTGCCCGGCGATCCATCGACGAGTAGAGACAGTAGCGACCCAGATCGTTGTCTGCAATTTCCTTATTCTCTTGCCCCCGTGTCTTCCGGGATTTGCCGCATGTGGCATTTTAAATTATCGGGAATATGTAAGACAATTATTATGTGCGCCATTGTAAATTTGTCGTCGTATTATCCATTGCCATTTTATTTGTGGTCGTATTATCCGTTGCACTATGTGGCAATTTAAATCAGGGCGGAATACTAGTTGAAAACACGAACAAAGCAAATGTTGCCATGGGATCACAAGCAAACACCCTCCGTCCAGGTGCTTCAATTAACCCATTAATGGATAAGTTGTGAGCGACGCGGGCGGCGGCTGGTGCATGGAGGTCAAAGAGCTCGCTTTCCGGTGAGCATGGGTGGCCTTGCTGCTTGCTACCTCTTGAGCATGTGTTGGTTTTCCCTTGAAGAGGAAAGGGTGATGCAGCAAAGTAGCGTAAGTATTTCCCTCAATTTTTGAGAACCAAGGTATCAATCAAGTAGGAGATTACACGCAAGTCCCTCGTACCTGCACAAACAATCAATAACCTTGCAACCAACGCGATAAAGGGGTTGTCAGTCCCTTCACGGCCACTTGCAAAAAGTGAGATCTGATCAAGATAATAAGATAAATATTTTTGGTATTTTTGTTGTATAGATTGAAAAGTAAAGATTGCAAAATAAACGGCAACAGAAATAGCAAGTTGATAGGAAAATAATATGATGGAGAATAGACCCGGGGGCCATAGGTTTTACTAGTGGCTTCTCTCAAGATAGCATATTCTACGGTGGGTGGACAAATTAATGCCGAGCAATTGATAGAAAAGTGCATAGTTATGAGAATATCTAGGCATGATCATGTATATAGGCATCACGTCCGTGACAAGTAGAACGAAACGATTCTGCATCTACTACTATTACACCACACATCGACCGCTATCCAGCATTCATCTAGAGTATTAAGTTCATAAGAACAGAGTAACGCATTAGGCAAGATGACATGATGTAGAGGGATAAACTCAAGAAATATGATATAAACCCCATATTTTTATCCTCGATGGCAGCAATACAATACGTGCCTTGCTGTCCCTGCTGTCACTGGGAAAGGACACCGCAAGATTGAACCCAAAGCTAAGCACTTCTCCCATTGCAAGAAAGATCAATCTAATAGGCCAAACCAAACTTATAATTCGAAGAGACTTGAAAAGATATTTAAATCATGCATAAAAGAATTCAGAGAATAATGAAATATTGTTTATAGATGAACTTGATCATAAATCCACAATACATCGAATCTCGACAAACACACCGCAAAAAGAATTACATCGAATAGATCTCCAAGAGAATCGAGGAGAACTTTGTATTCAGATCCAAAGAGAGAGAAGAAGCCATATAGCTAATAACTATGGACCCGAAGGTCTATGGTAAAATACTTACACATCATTGGAGAGGCTATGGTGTTGATGTAGAAACCCTCCGTGATCGATCCCCCCTTCGGCGGAGCGCCGGAAAAGGCCCAAAGATGGGATCTCACGGGTACAGAAGGTTGCGGTGGTGGAAATAGGGTTTCATGGTGCTCCTAGATGTTTTTGGGGTATATGAGTATATATATGAGGAAGAAGTAGGTCGGTGGAGCTGCGAGGGGCCCATGAGGGTGGGGGTGCGCCCAACCTCCTAGGGCGCGCCCTCCTACCTCGTGGCCTCCTCGCTCCTTTCTTGACGTCCAGTCCAAGTCTCCTGGTTCATGTTTGTTCCAAAAATGATCCTCGCGAAGGTTTCATTCCGTTTGGATTCCGTTTGATATTCCTTTTCTATGAAACACTGAAATAGGCAAAAAACAACAATTTGCATTGGTCTTCGGTTAATAGGTTAGTCCCAAAAATAATATGAAAGTGCATAACAAAGATCATTAAACATCCAAAACATATAATATAATAGCATGGGACAATCCAAAATTATAGATACATTGGAGACGTATCAAGCATCCCCAAGCTTAATTCCTGCTCGTCCTCGAGTAGGTAAATGATAAAAACAGAATTTTTGATGTGGAATGCTACCTAACATAATTTTCAAATTGATTCTCTTTATTGTGGCATGAATGTTCGGATCCGAAAGATTCAAGATAAAAGTTTAATATTGACATAAAAATAATAATACTTCAAGCATACTAACTAAGCAATTATGTCTTTTCAAAATAGCATGGCCAAAGAAAGCTTATCCCTACAAAACCATATAGTTTGGCTATGCTTCATTTTCATCACACAAAAATGCTCTCATCTTGCACAACCCCGATGACAAGCCAAGCAATTGTTTCATACTTTAGTAATCTCAAACTTTTTTCAACTTTCACGCAATACATGAGCGTGAGCCATGTATATAGCACTATGGGTGGAATAGAATATAATTATGGGGGTTATGTGGAGAAGACAAAAAAGGAGAAAGTCTCACATTGACGTGGCTAATCAACGGGCTAGGGAGATTCCCATCAATTGATGTCAATGCAAGGAGTAGGGATTGCCATGCAACGGATGCACTAGAGCTATAAATGTATGAAAGCTTAACAAAAGAAACTAAGTGGGTGTGCATCCAACTTGCTTGCTCACGAAGACCTATGGCATTTGAGGAAGCCCATTGTTGCAATATACAAGCCAAGTTCTATAATGAAAAATTCCCACTAGTATATGAAAGTGACAAAGCAAGAGACTCTCTATCATAAAGATCATGGTGCTACATTGAAGCACAAGTGTGGAAAAAAGGATAGTAGCATTGCCCCTTTTATTTCTTTCTATTTTTTGGGCCTTATTTTTTTGGCCTTTTTTTAATTGGGACAATGCTCTATTAATGATGATCATCACACTTCTATTTATTTACAACTCAATGATTACAACTCGACACTAGAACAAAATATGACTCTATATGAGTGCCTTCGGTGGTGTACCGGGATGGGCAATGAATAAAGAGTGACATGTATGAAAAATTATGCATGGTGGCTTTGCCACAAATACGATGTCAACTACATGATCATGCAAGGCAATATGAAAATTATGAAGCGTGTCATAATAAATGAAGCGGTGGAAAGTTGCATGGCAATATATCTCGGAATGGCTATGGAAATGCCATAATAGGTAGGTATGGTGGCTGTTTTGAGGAAGATATAAGGAGGTTTATGTGTGATAGAGCATATCATATCACGGGGGTTGAATGCACCAGCGAAGTTTGCACCAACTCTCAAGGTGAGAAAGGGCAATGCACGCGGTACCGAAGAGGCTAGCAATGATGGAAAGGTGAGAGTGCGTATAATCCATGGACTCAACATTAGTCATAAAGAACTCACATACTTATTGCAAAAATCTACAAGTCATAAAAAACCAAGCATTAGGTGCATGCTCCTAGGGGGATAGATTGGTAGGAAAAGACCATCGCTCATCCCCGACCGCCACTCATAAGGATGACAATCAAAGAACACCTCATGTTTCAAATTTGTCACACAACGGTCACCATACATGCATGCTACGGGACTTGCAAACTTCAACACAAGTATTTCTCAAATTCACAACTACTCAACTAGCACGGCTCTAATATTACCATCTTCATATCTCAAAACAATCATCAAGTATCAAACTTCTCATAGTATTCAATGCACTTTTTATAAAAGTTTTTATTATACCCATCTTGGATGCCTATAATATTAGGACTAATTTTATAGCCAAAGCAAACTACCATGCTGTTCTAAAATACTCTCAAAATAATATAAGTGAAGCATGAGAGATCAATAACTTCTACAAAATAAAACCACCACCGTGCTCTAAAAAGATATAAGTGAAGCACTAGAGCAAAATTATCTAGCTCAAAAGATATAAGTGAAGCACATAGAGTATTCTAATAAATTATGATTCATGTGTGTCTCTCCTAAAGGTGTGTACAGAAAGGATGATTGTGGTAAACTAAAATTCAAAGACTCAAATCATACAAGACGCTCCAAGCAAAACACATATCATGTGGTGAATAAAAATATAGCCTCAAGTAAAGTTACCGATGGACGAAGACGAAAGAGGGGATACCTTCTGGGGCATCCCCAAGCTTAGGATTTTGGTTGTCCTTGAATTTTACCTTGGGTTGCCTTGGGCATACCCAATCTTAGTCTATTGCCACTCCTTGTTCCAAAATCCATCAAATCTTTACCCAAAAACTTGAAAACTTCACAACACAAAACTCAACAGAAAATCTCATGAGCTCCGTTAGTATAAGAAAACAAACCACCACTTCAAGGTACTGTAATGAACTCATTCTTTATTTATATTGATGGTAAACCTACTGTATTCCAACTTGTCTGTGGTTCATACCCCCCGATACTAGCTATAGATTCATCAAAATAAGCAAACAACACACGAAAAACAGAATCTATCAAACACAGAAGAGTCTGTAGTAATCTGTAGGTTTCAAATACTTATGTAACTCCAAAAATCCTACCAAATTAGTAAGACCTAAATAATTTGTATATTGATCTACTGTAGTTGGAATTGGTAATTTATCGCTCTCTGGTTAAAAATGAAAATTATTCTCGTGAGCGCATACTTTCTGTTTTTTTCAGCAAGATCAAACAACTATCACACAAGAAGATCCTAAAGGCTTTACTTGGCACAAACACTAACTAAAACACAAAAAACACAATCATAACAGAGGATAGATGAATTATTTATCACTAAACAGGAACAAAAATAAAATTGGGTTGCCTCCCAACAAGCGCTATCGTTTAACGCCCCTAGCTAGGCATAAAAGCAAGAATAGATCTAGGTATTATCATCTTTTGTATGAAATTATTCAATAGAACAATTATAACCCTTGTGAGTTTCCTTCTTTTTATTAATGATCAAACTCCTAGGCAAGAAATCAAGAAATTCATTTGTAGCAAAAGGTTCCTTAATAATAGCGAAAAAGTTGGGGTGAACACTTATTGATTTGAGATCCGCATTTTCCTTACTAGAAGATTCACCTTTATTTTTAGGCACATACATAAGCTTGGAAACTTTAGTAATAAGAGGATTTGGAGTATTTTTCACGGAAGAAAAGGCAGACCCTAAGTTGGTAATAAGATCCTCAAGTTTATCAGTTCTTGTGCAATCTTGATCTATCTTTTCGTTAACTATGGGTTACTTTTCTTTAAAAAAATCAGAGTAATAACTCCTACCTTAGATCCATATTGGGTAATTTGGTTGTGGATATTTTTATCCAAATTCTCAACCAACTCAATAGTGGCAACTTTGTTTTCAATAATTTCAAGGCTTTGCATCACATGTTCCAAAGTCAAAATAGTTCCATTAACCAAAAGAGGTGGTGGGCCAAACAAATCTAACATAGCATTATAAGAATCAAAAGTATGGATACCCAAGAAATTCCCTCCGGTAATGGTGTCAAGAATATATCTGTTCCAAGGAGTGATGCCTACATAAAAATTGTGAAGAAGAACGGAAGTAGATTGCTTCCTAGTAGATCTATTCTAAGCATTGCAAATTCTATGCCAAGCATCTTTTAGATTTTCTCCTCCCTTTGTTTAAAATTAAGCACTTCATGATCGGGAGTACTAACAATGATAGAAGGACTAACCAAAACGACGAAACAAACGATCTAAAACACTGACACACAAGAAGCAAACGGAAAGAGACGGGCGGAAAAGAGGCGAACGGAAAAGAGGGTGAATAAAAAGGCTGAAGTGGGGGAGAGGAAAACGAGAGGCAAATGGAAAATAATGTAATGCGAGGGAGAAGAGTTTGTGATGGGTACTTGGTATGTCTTAACTTGTGCATAAATCTCCCCGGCAACGGCACCAGAAATCCTTCTTGCTACCTCTTGAGCATGTGTTCGTTTTCCCTTGAAGAGGAAAGGGTGATGCAGCAAAGTAGCGTAAATATTTCCCTAAGTTTTTTAGAACCAAGGTATCAATCCAGTAGGAGATTACACGCAAGTCCCTCGTACATGCACAAACAATCAAGAACCTTGCAACCAACGCGATAAAGGGGTTGTCAGTCCCTTCACGGCCACTTGCAAAAGTGAGATCTGATAAACATA
Organism: Triticum dicoccoides; assembly: GCF_002162155.2. Classification (NCBI taxonomy): domain Eukaryota; kingdom Viridiplantae; phylum Streptophyta; class Magnoliopsida; order Poales; family Poaceae; genus Triticum; species Triticum dicoccoides. Next base: position 13,415,333 of record NC_041386.1, on the reverse strand, counting down.
ATAATATAAATATTTTTGGTATTTTTGTTGTATATATTGAAAAGTAAAGATTGAAAAATAAACGGCAACAGAAATAGCAAGTTGATAGGAAAATAATATGATGGAGAATAGACCCAGGGGCCATAGGTTTCACTAGTGGCTTATCTCAAGATAGAATATTCTACGGTGGGTGAACAAATTATTGTCGAGCTATCGATAGAAAATCGCATAGTTATGAGAATATCTAGGCATGATCATGTATATAGGCTTCACGTCCGTGATAAGTAGAATGAAACAATTCTGCATCTACTACTATTACTCCACACATCGACCGCTATCCAGCATGCATCTAGAGTATTAAGTTCATAAGAACAGAGTAACGCATTAGGCAAGATGACATGATGTAGAGGGATAAACTCCAGAAATATGATATAAACCCCATCTTTTTATCCTCGATGGCAACAATACAATATGTGCCTTGCTGCCCCTGCTGTCACTGGGAAAGGACACCGCAAGATTGAACCCAAAGCTAAGCACTTCTCCCATTGCAAGAAAGATCAAACTAGTAGGCCAAACCAAACTGATAATTTGAAGAGACTTGCAAAGATATTTAAATCATGCGTAAAAGAATTCAGAGAAGAATCAAATATTGTTCATAGATAAACTTGATCATAAACCCACAATTCATCGGATCTCGACAAACACACCGCAAATAGAATTACATCGAATAGATCTCCAAGAGAATCGAGGAGAACTTTCTATTGAGATCCAAAGAGAGAGAAGAAGCCATATAGCTAATAACTACGGACCAGAAGTTCTATGGTAAACTACTCACACATCATTGGAGAGGCTATGGTGTTGATGTAGAAGCCCTCCGTGATCGATTCCCCCTCCGGCGAAGCGCCGGAAAAGTCCCCAAGATGGGATCTCACGGGTACAGAAGGTTGCGGCGGTGGAAATAGGGTTTCATGGTGCTCCTGGATGTTTTTGGGGTATATGAGTATATATAGGAGGAAGAAGTAGGTCGGTGGAGCTGCGAGGGGCCCACGACGGTGGGGGCACCCCCCCTAGGGTGTGCCCTCCTGCCTCGTGGCCTCCTCGCTTCTTTCTTGACGTCTACTCCAAGTCTCCTGGATCACGTTTGTTCCCAAAATGATCCTCGCGAAGGTTTCATTCTGTTTGATATTCCTTTTCTACGAAACACTGAAATAGGCAAAAAAAATAGCAATTTGCACTGGGCCTTCGGTTAATAGGTTAGTCCCAAAAATAATATAAAAGTGCATAATAAAGCCCATTAAACATCCAAAACAGATAATATAATAGCATGGAACAATCAAAAATTGTAGATACGTTGGAGACGTATCACTTCTCGCACGTGTCCCATCGAGCCTGCGAGGTGGACAGGATGCACGCGTCCCGTTGAGCCTGCGCGGCGGACTGCTCGCACACGTCCCGTCGAGCCTGCACGGCGGACTTCTCGCGCTCGTCTCATCTAATTAAACAGCTGCATGCACGCCACCGAGTATTGTTAAATTTCGACATGGTAAATATAATACAACTGTTTGTGATATTAACGTGTCAGCTTTTTGTTTCAAAAAGGACTTCGTTGGCTACTAATGTGTGAGCCTCTTCACAAACTGGATGATTTTTTTTACCACGGCATATATGTGCCATGTCATGAAACCATGCCAAGTTCCATGTTTTTCGGTGACTTTTTTATTTACTAGGATTTAAAAACCGAGATTCTCATTGTTTCAGGATGATGACAAGTTTGTAATTCATTCTCATTCCTTAAACGAGACCTAAACATGCACCCAATGACACATGTACGATTTCCCACCCATTTTGCTTCACTGGAGCATGTGGTTGTAGTTCAAATTTGAATTATGGACTACATTAAATGCATTGAAAACTTAGTAATTAGTAATATATATACAATGGCCAAATGAACCCTGAATAGTTTCAAATTTCAGCCCGACACTCCTGTTATTCTATGTTGCCTGTAGAAAAATAAGTTCAAGGCGAGAAGAGGCATCGATTATCGTTTTGCCCACAAGAGGGGCATGTTTCCCTATCGGAACCATGAGGGTTGCGACAGGCTCTGGTTCGTAAAAGGCTTGTAATATAGATTCACCCAAATTGGACAATTATATATACCATGTAGTGACACCATGCCAAGTTTCATGATTTCCTGGTGAGTTTTGGATATACAGACATTTAAAAACCGAGATTCGCAATGTTTGTGCCCAGGCCAGGACGGCGAGACGGTTGAATTCATTCTCATTCAGACCATGGGACCTAAACATGCACCCCAAGGAAACATGTATGTTTTTTCTAGCCATTTTGGTGCACTAGATCATGTATTTGTAGTTCGGATTTGAATGATCGACATTAAATGCCTAGAAAACTCAATTAATGAATAAAAAAGGTCAAAGAACCCTGAATAATTTCAAAGTTCAGCGTGAATCTCCAGTTGTTCCGTGTCGCATGTATAAGAAAATACGAGGCTAGAAGAGGGAGTGATTATCGTTTGGCCCACAAGGGGACACGTTTCCCTATCGAAACCATGAGGGTTCTTGCGACAGGCTCCGGTTTGTAAGAGGTTTGTAATAAAGCTTGGCCCAAATTGGCAATGTTTTACCACGACATATATGTGCCATGACCTGACACCTTGCCACCTTTGATGACTTTCTGGTGAGTTTAAGATTTATGGGGACTTAAAAACCAAGATTTGAAATGTTTGAGGAAGAGCCAGGACACCGGTACGGTTGTAATTCATTCCCATTCCTGGCATGAGACCTAAACATGCACCCAAGGACACATGTATAATTTTTCTAGCCATTTTGGTGAACTGGAGCATGTATTTGTAGTTCAAATTTGAATTATGGACATTAAATGCCTAGGAAACTCAATTAGTGGATAAAAAGGACAAGCGAACCCTGAATAAGTTTAAATTTCAGCACGGATATCTTGTGGTTCCATGTTGCCCGTGGAAGAAAATACAAGGCGAAAAGAGGCAGTGATTACGTTTCACCCACAAGGGGAACACGTTTCCCTATCAGAACCACGAGGCTTCTTTGAGAGAAGCTCTAGTTTTTGTAAGAGCTTTGTAATAAAGCTTGGCCCAAATTGGACAATGTTTTTACCATGACATATATGTGCCATGACGTGACACCTTGCCACCTTTGATGACTTTCTGGTGAGTTTAGGATTTATGGGGACTTAAAAACCGAGATTCGAAATGTTTGAGTACGAGCCATGACACCACTACGGTTGTAGTTCGTTCCCATTCCTGGCATGGGACCTAAACATGCACCCAAGGACACATGTATACTTTTTCTAGTCATTTTGGTGAACTGGAGCATGTATTTGTAGTTCATATTTGAAATATGGACATTAAATGCCTAGGAAACTCAATTAGTGTATAAAAAGGCCAAACGAACCCTGAATAAGTTTAAATTTCAGCACGGATATCCTATTGTTCCATGTTGCCCGTAGAAGAAAATACAATGTGAAAAGTGGCAGTGACTACGTTTCTCCCACAAGGGGGACACGTTTCCCTATCGGAACCACGAGGCTTCTTTGAGAGAAGCTCCGGTTTGTAAGAGGCTTGTAATAAAACCTGCGCCACAATGGACGAAAAAAATTCATCGACATATAAGTGTGTTGTCGTGACACCATGGCAGGTTTCACGATTTTTAGCTTAGTTTTGGATTTATGGGGATTTAAAAACCGAGATTCTTCTCACAAAATGTTTTCAAATAGCACATGGTTCACTCACGAAAGCCGATATTCAATGAAAACTTCGTGGAAACCATATTTTAAAGTTTCATAAAAATCCAAAAACAAAAATGTGGGATGTTAAGAAGGTGATGTTTTATAGCGACACAAAATTTCAAGTTGAAAAATATTACGAGATGTGAGCTATGAAAAAGAGAAATTCCGCCCTGAATAGTGACATTACTATTTGGCACTATTCAACACTGATTTTGTCTTTTTCATAGCTCACATCTCTTAATGTGTTTCAACTTGAAATTTTGTGTGCCAATAAAACATCATCCTCTTAACATCCCGTATTTTTTTGAAACTTCAAAACATCTTTATCTCGTGGTTTTCACCGGTTTCCACCGAATGTTGGTTTCCGTATGATATCCCCCCCCCCCCGCTGCGCGTGCGATCTGAGTCATGTGTTCTGACTGGCCAGAACCCAAACCCCACGGATCATACGGGTGCACCGTTGGATGCTCCCAGATCGAACGGCAACCCTGAGCCCTTTTGATAGCATGTGCAGTACATGGGTAAGCACTCTGCGCATGCGTCGTGTATCTCATGCTTCCTTCTCTACTAGGTTTTCATTCAAAACAGGCTACCGTTTCTCACCACTCCTCTCATTGGTTTCCCGCCTCTTCTCCAGGATATGCATGATGTATATGTTCATTTAATTCTTATAGTTCATCTCATCCAAAATCAACTAGTTTTGTAAAAAAAACTATTTTAAGATTCATGGAATTCTGCATTGTAAAGGTAAAAACAAAAGGTGACAATTCATTTAGAAAAAAAGGTTTGGGAAATTAAGATATGGAAGATTTTAGAGAACAAAGGAGAAGTGCTTGTGTTTAGAGGTTTGTGCATTATGCTTAAGTTCAACCATGGAGTCTTCTAGATTGTGCATGTGGCAGAATCTGGTGGAATGTAGATGATATCCAACGGCCAGTAGTGCTCGGATTTGCCATCTCTGTACCGTCGGATTGGCTTCACCCAACGAGCAACTTTCATAGTTATTCGCACACTATATATGTGTATAGATGTACAGATGTATAGATGTATAGATATAAATAGATGTGTCACATGGTAGAAAAAATAAAGTTTGAGCGCATGCGTGGGACGACCCCCCCCCCCCGTTGTCGCCTCGAAGTTGGGAAACTGACATCATAGGTATTGAACCAGGCGTGGAGTCGGGTACGGTGTTCTGTTTGTAATGTACTTGGTGTGGGCCATCGAAGTTGTGCATTTGGGATTTAAACACACCATACACTGATACGTCTCCAATGTATCTATAATTTTTGATTGTTCCATGCTATTATATATTCTGTTTTGGATGTTTAATGGGCTTATTTATACACTTTTATATTATTATTGGGACTAGCCTATTAACCGGAGGCCTAGCCCAAATTGCTGGTTTTTTTTGCCTATTTCAGTGTTTCGCAGAAAAAGAATATCAAATGGAATGAAACCTTCGGGAGCGTGATTTTTGGAACAAACGTGATTCAGAGGACTTGGAGTGGACGTCAAGTAATCAACGAGGACGCCACGAGGCAGGGGGGCGCGCCTACCCCCTGGGCGCGCCCTCCACCCTCGTGGGCCTCTCGTGGCTCCACCGACCTACTTCTTCCTCCTATATATACCTATGTACCCTGAAAACATTAGAGGGAACCACGAAAACCTAATTCCACCACTGCAACCTTCTGTACCCGTGAGATCCCATCTTGGGGCCTTTTCCGGCGCTCCGCCGGAGGGGGCATTTATCATGGAGGGCTTTTACATCAACACCATAGCCTCTCCGATGATGTGTGATTAGTTTACCTCAGACCTTCGGGTCCATAGTTATTAGCTAGATGGCTTCTTCTCTCTCTTTGGATCTCAATACAAAGTTCTCCTTGATTCTCTTGGAGATCTATTCGATGTAATCTTCTTTTGCGGTGTGTTTGTCGAGATCCGCTGAATTGTCCGTTTATGATCAAGATTATCTATGAACAATATTCGAATCTTCTCTGAATTCTTTTATGTATGATTGATTATCTTTGCAAGTCTCTTTGAATTATCAGTTTGGTTTGGCCTACTAGATTGATCTTTCTTGCAATGGGAGAAGTGCTTAGCTTTGGGCTCAATCTTGTGGTGCTCGATCCTAGTTACAGTAGGGGAAACGACACATATTGTATTGTTGCCATCGAGGATAAAAAGATGGGGTTTATATCATATTGCATGAGTTTATCCCTCTACATCATGTCATCTTGCTTAAAGTGTTACTCCGTTCTTATGAACTTAATACTCTAGATGCATGTTGGATAGCGGTCGATGTGTAGAGTAATAGTAGTAGATGCAGGCAGGAGTCGGTCTACTTGTCACAGACGTGATGCCTATATACATGATCATACCTAGATATTCTCATAATTATTCGGTTTTCTATCAATTGCTCGACAGTAATTTGTTCACCAACCATAATACTTATGCTATCTTGAGAGAAGCCACTAGTGAAACCTATGGCCACGGGGTCTATTCTCCATCATATAAGTTTCCAATCTATTTTATTTTGCAATCTTTACTTTCAACTTATATCATAAAAATACCAAAAATATTTATCTTATTATTATCTCTATCAGATCTCACTCTTGCAAGTGGCCGTGAAGGGATTGACAACCCCTTTATCACGTTGGTTGCGAGGTTCTTATTTGTTTGTGTAGGTATGAGGTGACTCGCGCATGGTCTCCTACTGGATTGATACCTTGGTTCTCAAAAACTAAGGGAAATACTTACGCTGCTTTGCTGCATCACCCTTTCCTCTTCAAGGGAAAACCAACGCATGCTCAAGAGGTAGCAAGAAGGATTTCTGGCGCCGTTGTCGGGGAGATCTACGCCAAGTCAAGACATACCAAGTACCCATGACAACTCTTACCCATCGCATTACATTATTTGCCATTTGCCTCTCGTTTTCCTCTCCCCCACTTCACCCTTGCCGTTTTATTCGCCCTCTTTTCCTTTCGCCCTCTCTTTCCGTTTGCTTTTTCTTCGCTTGTTTGCTTGTGTGTTGGATTGCTTGCTTGTCACGGTGGCTCAAGATAATACTAAATTGTGTGACTTTGCCAATACCAACAATAATTATTTTATTAGCACTCCGATTGCTCCTCTTACCGATGCCTAATCTTGTGAAATTAATACTGCTTTGCTGACTCTTGTCATGAAAGATCCGTTTTCTGGCCTTCCTAGTGAAGATGCCGCTACCCATCTAAACAACTTTGTTGATTTGTGTGATATGCAAAAGAAGAAAGATGTGGATAATGATATTGTTAATCTTAAGCTATTTCCGTTTTTGCTTAGAGATCGTGCTAAAGCTTGGTTTTCGTCTTTGCCTAAAAATAGTATTGATTCATGGAATAAGTGCAAAGATGCTTTTATCTCTAAGTATTTTCCTCCCGCTAAGATCATCTCTCTTAGAAACGATATTACAATTTTTATGCAACTTGATCGTGAGCATGTTGCACAATCTTGGGAGAGGATGAAATTAATGTTACGTAATTGCCCTACACATGGTTTGAATTTATGGATGATTATACAAAAAATTATGCCAGATTGAATTTTGCTTCTAGAAATCTTTTAGATTTGGCCGCGGGAGGAACTTTTATGGAAATCACTTTAGGAGAAGCTACCAAACTCCTAGATAATATTATGGTTAATTATTCTCAATGGCACACTGAAAGATCTACTAGTAAAAAGGTGCATGCCATTGAAGAGATTAATGTTTTGAGTGGAAAGATGGATGAACTTCTGAAATTGTTTGCTAATAAGAGTACTCTTACTGATCCCAATGATATGTCTTTGTCTACTTTAATTGAGAATAATAATGAATCTATGGATGTGAATTCTGTTGGTAGGAACAATTTTGGTAACAACGCGTATAGAGGTAATTTTGCTAGGCCGTTTCCTAGTAATTCCTCTAATAATTATGGTAATTCCTACAACAATTCTTATGGAAATTATAATAATATTCCCTCTGATTTTGAATCTAGTATTAAAGAATTTATTAGTTCGCAAAAGAGTTTCAATGCTTTGATTGAAGAAAAAATTGCTTAAGATTGATGAATTGGCTAGGAACATGGATAGAATTTCTCTTGATGTTGATTCTTTGAAACTTAGATCTATTCCACCTAAGCATGACATCAATGAGTCTATCAAAGCCATGAGAATTTCCATTATGAGTGCAAAGAAAGAACCGCTAGGATGCGTGCTAAGAAAGATTGCTTTGTGAAAGCATGTTCTTCTAGTTTTCACGATAATAAAGATGAAGATCTAAAAGTTATTGATGTGTCCCCTATTAAATCCTTGTTTTGCAATATGAATCTTGATAATGATGGGACTGGAGATGAGTCAACTTTAGTTAGAAGGCGTTCCAAAAATTCAGAGTTTTTAGATCTTGATGCAAAAATTGGTAAAAGTGGGATTGAAGAGGTTAAAACTTTAGATACCAATGAACCCACTATCTTGGATTTCAAGGAATTTAATTATGATAATTGCTCTTTGATAGATTGTATTTCCTTGTTGCAATCCGTTCTAAATTCTCCTCATGCTTATAGTCAAAATAAAGCTTTTACTAAACATATCTTTGATGCTTTAATGCAATCTTATGAAGAAAAACTTGAGTCGGAAGTTTCTATCCCTAGAAAACTTTATGATGAGTGGGAACCTACAATTAAAATTAAAATTAAAGATCATGAATGATATGCTTTGTGTGATTTGTGTCGGAGTAAATAGCTATGGGTAGCCAGACCGGCTTCCCCTGGCCCTTCTGAAAAAAATACGAGCCCGTCCGGCTCTCAAGAACCCAAGACGTGGGGCCACCTTCCCCTTGCTGGCCGTCACCCAGGCCGGCTGCCGGAAGGCGGCCCGACTTTAGCCCTCGCAAAGGAAGCCACGGGAGGGCCGGCTTCGAGAAGCCGGCCGCGAGAAGGCCGACTCCAAGAAGCCGGCTCCCACAAAGCGGTCGAGACCATACCCTCAAAGTTTGCATCCACCTAACGGCGGTGTGGCAGGGCGCGGCTACAGTAAAGCCTGCCACCCCCAAATCCCGGAGCACGACCGGCACAGTGTGCCGTACGGGTGACCATGACCCGTCCGGCGCAACACTGTTGCCATGTTGACCCTGATGCCATCCACGATGGGCTGCCAGTACAGCCCACGGGCGGTGGGCCCCTTCGGGCAGAGAGACACCCGAAGGCAGCCACGCCTCCCCCAGTCGGCCCAAGACAGAGCTGGCTCCCCGCAGCCGGCTTGCCGCCTCCCTCGAGGGAGACGCCCCATTAAGGAGGCAAGACGCGGTGAGGCTACAGCAATCGCCCGCCGGGCGGCGGCACTGTAGCCACGCCTACCTCGACGAAGCCCACGTCACCAAGATAGAGCAACAGTAACCCGCCGACGACCAGGTCCTGGACAGTGGGGCTTTCCTGTCGACCAAGGGGCCGGCAGCCGGCGGGACCCACCAGTCGGCGGGCCCCAGCAGCCGGCGCAGAAGCCGGCGAGCGCAGTCACAGACGGCTGGGCCCCGCACCCAGTCGGATTACCATTGTACCCCCGGGGGGTAGGCCTATATAAACCCCCGGGGCGCCCATGCAAAGGGTTCGACCCCCAGCTAGTTTTAGACACCTCACAAGGAGAAGAAGCAGGCCAGCCGACCCTTCTTTCTCCTCCCACCGAACAGCTCAAGGAGCATTGTGTAGTTACTTGTCCATCTAGTGATCATGCGGAGACCCCGCAGAGCAGCAGTAGAGGTGTTATCTCCACGGAGAGCCCCGAAGCTGGGTAAGATCCGCCGGCGTGCATGTCTTCGCCTCATCCCGTTTCCAGGCACCGGCGATGTCTTACTGGCTCCCACAATGATAAGCCACCCGTTAGCATATGTTGCACCTACCACCCGACATTTGGCGCCCACTGTGGGGCCAAGTGCACCGTGGTCCGGAGACCTGTTCTGGACAGGAACCCTCTTCCTCCCCAGCGAGCGTAGCCAGCCTGGCACACCCGATGGCGCTTGCCACGACGCGCGACAAGGCGTCACCAGCATCTGCGCGGCGAGCAGCCTCGCCGATCTCCTCGACGAGACCCTCATCTCCGACGAGCTCGCCTCCGATGCAGGCACCGACCACCTCGCCAACCTCCTCGGTCAGCTCCGTGTCTCCAGCGAGCCTGCTGTGGATTTGGAGTCGGTCGGCTCCACTGACCCGATGCCCGTCGACTCCGACACGGCCTCACTCGACACCTTCCCCACCAACGTCGCGATCTACAACGACCCGCTTCCTCAGACCGATGGCTGCGACACTGTCACCACTGAGGTGATGGTCATTGGCCACGGCAGCACGGCTGACGAGAGCGCCCACGACGCCCCACACGCGGCGGCCCATGACTTGTCCATCCCCCTCCCGGCTGATGCTGACGACGAAGCACTGGAGGCACGCCGCCTCGCTCTCCTCGCGGAGGGCCGGAGGCTGGCTTCCGTGAGACGCCTCACTGAGGCCTACCAGCGCGAAGCTGACCGCGCCGCCTTCGGCATGCCGGCCCCGGGCGGGCCAAGCCGGGCTGGCGTTGTCATCGCCGACACGCTGGGAGTCGACCGCCCAGTCTATGCCACTCCACTCGAGAACTTGCGTGCCGCCCAGGCGGCCCTAGACGAGTTGGACGGATTGGAGGCCGAAGAACTCCCCCACATGACCCGGCGCATCCAACAGCTGATTGATGCAGCCGCACGGCGGCACGAAGCCGATGCCCGTGCGGGAAGCCGATCTCGGCGCGACGTCCTGGGCACCGACTACGAGCAACACCCACGCGCGGCGCGAGAAAGAGCCAGTGGCCAGCCGAAGCCGGACCCGAATCTCCATTGAGCAAGACGCAGAAGGCCATCCCCGAGCCATGGAATGGCGGGGCAACCCGCCTCCGCCTCGACCCCGTGGAGAGATATATCCCACTCCGCCGCCTGTGGCGCACCCGACTCACAGCGGCCGACTAGGTCGCCGCGAAGGAGTCGGCGAGAATGACGCCCGCCATCGGATCGACCGCCTGGCGCGATCCCTGCCGCTGGAAGAAGAAGACAATGTCGGCCCGCCTTGTTTCGGCCCCCGCATCCGCGACGAGCCTTTCCCCAAAGGGTTCTCGCTCCCAAGAGACACGCCCAAGTACAACGGCTCCGTGAAGCCGGAAGATTGGTTGATCGACTACTCCACGGCGGTTAGCATAGCCAACGGCAACCGGCGCGTTGTCGTGAAGTACGTGCCCCTCATGCTGCAAGGCACGGCGCGGACCTGGCTCAACAGCCTCAAGCCTTTCAGCATCAACAGCTGGCTAGATTTCACTGAAGCTTTCATCCACAACTTCACCAGCACCTACAAGCGGGCTCCCAAGCCCAGGCAGCTCTTCTTGTGCGTGCAGGGCCCAGCTGAGTCCACTCGCGACTACCTCACGCATTGGGCCGAGCTCCGCAATTCTTGCGAGGGGGTGCACGAGGTGCAAGCCATAGAATACTTCACTGCCGGGTGCCGGGAAGGCACCCTCCTCAAGCACAAGCTGCTCTGCTACGAGCCGACTACCCTCGACGAGCTTCTAGACATAGCGGACAGATATGCCACCGCCGACTCTTCGATGAAGACCGAGCTCTGGGTAGACGCGTCCGGGAAAGTACTCAACCCGGCGCCCAAGACGCCGGCAGGGGATTCCGGCCGACGCCCACACCCGAACGACCACAAGCGCAAGGGCCCTGCGCCGCCTCCACCAGTCGGCAAGTGGCCACGATCGAAGACGCGCCGCCTGAAGGGCGGCCCGCGCCCAAGAAGCCCAAGGGCGGGCCGTCGACTTGGCAGCCGGCTTTCTCCTACGAGCAAACTCTCGACGCCCCGTGCAAATTCCACAGCGGCGCGAAGCCGTCCAACCACACAACCCGGAAGTGCCATTGGCTCACCCGAATCTCTAAAGGCGAAGGGCTCGCGCCGCCTCTGCCTGCCGGCCCGCCGCCTCTGGCTCTGCCGCCTCTGGCCGCTCGTCCCGCAGTCGGAGCCGTGCACGACGAATTCCTCGACGAGTATGCGACCTACATCATCTTTACAAGCCAGCTCGAAGACCGGCGCGGCAAACGCCGAGAGCACCAGGAAGTCAGCGTGGTCGCTGCCAACCCCGCCGGACACATGCATTGGTCAGAAAAACCCATCAGCTGGAGCCGGGCCGACCACCCAGAGGTGATGCCGTCTCCCGGCTCTTATGCGTTGGTCCTGGAAGCCACCCTCGCGACGGACAGACGCGCCGCCCGTTTCTCCTGTGTGCTGATAGACGGCGGGAGCAGCATCAACATCCTGTACCATGACACCCTGGAGAAGCTAAATGTCAAGACGAAGCAACTCATGCCTACTCGGACAGTGTTCAATGGCATCGTACCCGGCTTGTCCTGCGCCCCCATTGGCAAGATCAAGATTGATGTACTCTTTGGGGACAAGGAGCATTTCCGCCGGGAAGCGATCTGGTTTGAAGTGGTGGACCTGGAGAGCCCCTACCATGTGTTGCTTGGCCGACCCGCCTTGGCCAGGTTCATGGCAGTTCCCCACTATGCATACCTCAAGATGAAGATACCGAGTTCCAAGGGCGGCATCACCATAGCTGGCGATTACAAGAAATCCTCCGAGTGCGCTGCCGCCAGCAGCCGGCTGGCCGAGTCCCTTGTGATTGCCGAAGAGAAGAAGATGTTGGACCGGGTCGTGGCCATGGCCGGCAAGCAGCCGAACCTGTCCCCCGACCCCAAGGAGTATGATGCCCAAGGATCTTTCTAGCCGGCCAAAGAAACCAAGAAGATACCCCTTGACCCCGAGCACCCCGAGAGGTTTGTCGTCATCGGGGCAAGCCTGAACAGCAAATAGGAAGGCGAGCTCGCCGATTTCCTCTGTGAGAATCGGGACATCTTTGCATGGTCCCCCAAGGACATGCCGGGAGTTCCAAAGGAATTCGCCGAGCACAAACTACACGTCCGAGAAGACGCAAAACCAGTCAAGCAGCCCCTCCGCCGACTATCAGAGGAAAAGAGAAGGATTGTAGGGGAGGAGATAGCCCGGCTTCTGGCAGCCGGCTTCATTATGGAAGTTTTCTTTCGAGAGTGGCTCGCCAACCCAGTCCTCGTGCTAAAGAACAACAACAAGTGGCGCATGTGTATAGACTACACAAGCCTCAACAAGGCCTGCCCTAAAGATCCCTTTGCCCTGCCGAGGATTGACCAAGTGATAGACTCCACGGCTGGATGCGAGCTGTTGAGTTTCTTGGATGCTTACTCAGGATATCACCAGATAAAGCTAGATCCGGCTGACCGCCTGAAGACCGCCTTCATCACGCCATTTGGAGCCTTCTGCTACCTGACTATGACATTCGGCTTAAGAAATGCCGGTGCCACTTTTCAGCGTTGCATGCAGAAGTGCCTCCTCAAGCAACTCGGCAGAAACGCTCACGTCTACATAGACAACATTGTGGTGAAGACGGAGAAGCGCGGCACCTTGCTGGAAGACCTCAAAGAAACATTTGAGAACCTACGCCGGTTCCAAATCAAGCTCAACCCCGAGAAATGCGTGTTCGGAGTGCCAACCGGCCAGCTCCTAGGCTTCCTGGTCTCCGAACACGGCATCGAATGCAACTCGGTGAAGATCAAGGCCATCGAGAGAATGGCGATCCCCACCAAGCTTCGAGACATCCAGAAGTTCACCGGATGCTTGGCCTCCTTGAACCACTTCATCAGCCGGCTCGGAGAGAAAGCTCTCCCCCTCTACCGCCTCATGAAGAAGAGCACTCACTTCGAGTGGAATGACCAGGCCGACCAAGCTTTTCACGAGCTAAAGAAGATGCTGGCCACGCTGCCTGTCCTAGCGGCGCCGACTGATAAAGAGCCCATGCTCCTTTACATTGCCGCAACCAGCCGGGTGGTCAGCACCGTCATCGTAGTCCAACGCCCAGAAGAAGGCCGAGCCCAGCCAGTCCAGAGGCCAGTGTGCTATTTGAGCGAGGTGCTGTCCGCCTCAAAGCAGAACTACCCGCACTACCAGAAGATGTGTTACGGTGTGTACTTCACTGCCAAGAAGCTGAAGCCCTACTTTCAAGAGCATCCCGTCACGGTCGTATGCACCACCCCGCTGGCCGAGATCATAGGCAGCCGGGATGCATCCGGCCGAGTGGCGAAATGGGTCATCGAGCTGGCCCCTTACACGATCTTCTACCAGCCCCGCACCGCCATCAAGTCCCAAGCACTGGCCGACTTCCTCGTCGACTGGGCCGAGACCCAATACCTGCCACCGGCTCCCGACTCCACCCATTGGCGCATGCACTTTGACGGGTCCAAGATGCGCACCGGCTTGGGAGCCGGCGTCATCCTTACCTCTCCCAAAGGCGACAAGCTCAGATACACACTACAGATTCACTTTGCCGCCTCCAACAATGTAGCCGAGTACGAGGCGCTCATACACGGGCTCCGGCTTGCCAAGGAACTCGGCATTCGCCGGATCCTATGTTATGGCGACTCGGACTTGGTGGTTCAGCAATCATCCGACGACTAGGACGCCAAGGACGCAAATATGGCAAACTACCGCTTCCTGGTTCAGCAACTCAGTGGATACTTTGAAGGATGCGAGTTCCTCCACGTACCGCAAGCCGACAACGAGCCAGCCGATGCCCTGGCTCGAATAGGCTCCACTCGGCAAGCAATACCAATCGGCGTCGCTCTACGACGCCTCCTCAAGCCGTCCATCAAGCCGTCTCCAGAGTCTTATTCCATCTTCGTACCGCCTGACCCCGACGTGGCCAGGTCCGGCTCGAAGAACCAAGCAGGCGACCCAGGGACTTCCGCAGTCGGCCCGGGGACTTCGGTAGCCGGCTCGGGGACTGCCACACCCGGCTCGGGGACTGCAGTAGTCGGCCCGGGGACTGCACCAACACAACAGCCGGTGGCCGACTCTAGCATTTCACCACCCAGCCCGCCCACCCTGGTGGCAGTAGCCACATTAGCAATAGGAGAAGTCGCAGCTCCATCATGGGCTCAGTCCATCCTCAACTTCCTAGTAAACCAAGATCTGCCGGCTGACGAAACAGAGGCAAGACAACTCCAACGCCGAGCCGGAGCATACACAATCATCAACAGAGAGCTCGTCAATCGCAGTGTCACTGGAGTCCTCCAACGATGCGTCGAGCAAGAGAAGGGCATTGCAATCCTCAGAGACATCCACCAAGGAGAATGCGACCACCATGCGGCTTCAAGATCACTCGTCGCCAAAGCTTTCCACCATGGTTTATTTTGGCCGACTGCTTTGGATGACGCCAAAGAATTGGTTAAATATTGCAAAGGGTGCCAACTCTTCAGCTCCAAGCAACACATGCCGGCTTCGGCACTCAAGACCATTCCCCTCACCTGGCCCTTCGCCGTTTGGGGACTGGACATGGTGGGCCCATTCAAGACGGCGCGCGGCGGCATGACGCATTTGCTCGTCGCCGTGGACAAATTCACCAAGTGGATTGAGGCAAAGCCGATCAAGAAGCTGAATGGGCCGACTGCCGTGACATTCATCACAGATATAACAACTCGGTACGGTGTGTGACACAACATCATCACCGACAATGGCACGAATTTTGCCAAAGGAGCCTTGGCACGTTTCTGCGCAATGCAAGGTATCCGGCTGGACTTAGCGTCCGTCGCCCACCCACAGTCAAACGGCCAGGTCGAGCAAGCCAACGGCCTCATCCTCTCCGGTATCAAGCCCCGACTGGTCATACCACTGGAGCGTTCAGCCGGCTGTTGGCTCGACGAGCTGCCGGCTGTCCTCTGGAGTCAGCGCACTACCCCAAACAAGTCAACCGGCTTCACTCCTTTCTTCCTCGTGTACGGTGCCAAGGCGATCATCCCAACCGACATCGAGTTCGACTCGCCCCGGGTAACCATGTACACGGAGGCGGAGGCCAAGGAAGCACAAGAAGATGGCGTCGACCTGCTGGAAGAAGGCCGACTGTTAGCCCTCAGCCGGTCTGCCATCTACCAGCAGGGTTTGCGCCGCTACCACAGCCGGAAGGTCAGACCAAGATCCTTCCAAGAGGGCGACCTTGTGCTCCGGCTGATCCAGCGAACAGCCGGCCAGCACAAGCTCTCGGCCCCTTGGGAGGGCCCCTTCGTCATTAGCAGAGCTTTAGGCAACGACTCCTACTACCTAATCGACGCACAGAAACCCAAGGCACGCAAGAGAGACGACTCCGGCAAGGAGTCGGAACGACCATGGAACGCCAACCTCCTTCGAAGATTTTACAGTTGAAATGCAGTGTGTATCACGCTAACTTTTGTACTGAGTACGAGACAATAGGCCCCCCGAGGAGGGCTCGGGGACTGCCATCTTTTATTTATGAATGAAGAGTATCATGCTTATGACCTTGTCATTTCATTTACTTGTTCCGTCCGGCACCGGGTTCGACTAGTCGGCCCGGGGACTGGCCGACTGGAGTTATATTAGAAGTCCTACCCGCGGTCAGACAAGTAGTGTGCCGACACCCAAGCTCAGCTCTTGCCAAAGTCGCAGTTCCAAGAATCGGCTGTCCGGTTGGCAAGAGTTAAGAGCAGGAAAGGATGCCCACACGAAAAATGGATAGGGACTAACGGACTAATATAACGAAAGCGGGTTTGCCTCCTACCACCGACCGACTACCAGAGTAGCCGGCCAGCCGGTTTCCATTCACTTCACTTCAATCCAAGAAAGCTCGAGTACTTGCCTCCCCAAAGAGGGAAGGCGACAAAGGAAAAAGCCTCAGGATGAAAAGCATACGCGAATGGAAACCAAGCATGCACACAATAATATTTACATAAAAGGCCTCCAAGAGGCCAGCATTCAACATAGTTTGGATACACCCCCAGTGGGTGGAACCGCGAAAGCTTAATAAAAATTGTTCAAAAGGCAACAAGCAGGAAAAACAAGGACGGCAGATTAAGCCGGCGGAGCGATCGACGAGCCGGGCTGGTCGGTGGAGACGGTTGTGTCGGCTGAAGGAGTGGCCGGCTGGCGAACCTCGGCTTGATCACCGCCTCCCGCAGAGGGCGCGCTTGCGCGCGCCTCATTGCTGGAGGCACGGTCAGCCTGAGCCGGCCGGTTGTTCCACCGGCCGGCTCGACGTCTTCACCATCCTCTTCTTCGTCGTCTTCGCCTTCGTCGCTGGAGGCGATCTCCTCCGCCGAGTCCTCACCCACCGTCGGGTTCAGCCCGAACCACTCCTCTGGCTGGGCAATGCCGTCATCGTTGATTTCAGGCGCAAAAACGCTGATGTCGGTGCACTCGGCGATCGTCGAAGCACGCTGAGCGATACCCGGCCGCACCTCCTCCAGCTCCGCGCCGGCCTCCAGCCGCCAAGTGCGCAGCTGGTCCAGGTTCAGCCCTGGGTACCAGGCTCGGACGAACTCCAACGCCCGCCCGGCTCCAAGCCGGGCCGCCGATGCCTTCCAAGCTTCAAAGCGACCGACTGCAACCTCCAGCCAGTTGGCAGTCCGGCTCGGGGTGCGGGGGATCGTCTTGCCGGGCCAGAGGGCGGCCAACACCTGTGCTCCGGCATGTTGGAGGCGGCGAAGCATACGATGAGCCGGCTGCAGCCGCGCTTGGACCGCCAAGAGCTGCTCCTCAGGCGTCCGATTCGTGTCCGACGCGATGTTGACCCCCGCCTGACGGCGCGCCTCGCGATGGGCCTCGATGGTTTGGGCGGCGAAGACGGAGTAGCCGGGAAAGTAGTCTGCATAGAGAACAGGAAGCAGCACAAGTCAGAGCAAAAACCAGGCGGCCAGGGGCAGGAGAGGAGCGAGGAAGGCGGCTTACCGTCGACCAAGTCCTCGATGCGGCCGAAGCCTTCATCCAGCGCTTGCCGGGTCTCAGCCCAGCCCGCCGCCTCAGTCTCGAACTCTGCCTTCAGGGCGGCTTCGCTATCCTGCGCTTTCTTCAGGGCCGCCTTGTGGCTCTCCTCCTGGTCAGCCAGCTTCTTGGTCAGGCGGTCACACTCCTGGACCAAGGCAGGGTACTCAGCATCCTTGGTGCGAAGGGCGGCCTGCGCTTCGCTGAGCTCCCTCCTCAAGTCGGTGTTGGCCCCTGCAAGCACGAAAGACAAAAAGAAAAAAGCCGATGAGGAAAAAGTCGTCAGGGAAGATCCGACCCGGCTGCTCAGCAGCCGGCCCGAATCTCGGGGACTACACCCAGTGGGTGCGCTCACGCGCCCCCATAGGAGACAAACAAGATCAAGTACTTACTTCGGCTGTTGACCAGGTCTTCGGTCTTCCGACCCAACTCCTGAGCCTGAGAGTTGAAGGCGGCAGCACGGGAGTTATGATACTCCTGGAAGATCAAACAGGAGGCGAGAATAAGGTAATCATCAAGGAAGATCCGACCCGACTGCTCAGCAGTCGGCCCGAATCTCGGGGACTACACCCAGTGGGTGCACTGACGCGCCCCCACGGAAGAAATCAAGAGAACAAAGCGACCGAGGATAAAAGACTCACCCGGATGGCGGCCCGCGTCGAAAGGAACTCCTGGGTGTACTGCTGCAGCAAGGCGGCCTGGGCTTGAAGCCGGCTCCGGACCTCTTGGGCGGCCACGTTCAGCTCGCCCGTCCCCCCGCTGGGAGTCCACTCGGACGTAGCGGTGCTGGCCGCCTCCAGGGCCTCCGCCGACTGGCCGGCGCCCGCAACTCGGCGCGGCTCTGGCACAGCGGTGCCTCCTCCTACGCGCCGATGCGTTACCGGTTGCACCTCGAGGCCGGCTCCGACCTCCGGCTCGCCCCCGGCCGGCTCCTCTGGCGCCGCTGATGATTGGCCGCCTTGGCCCGCTCCGGTTGGCGCTGCCGGCAGCGCCCTCTCCGCGAAGACCACGGAGTCCTCCCTCCTCTCCATCAGTGGCGGGTCTTGGCCGATTTCCTCCGCCAGGGGCAACGGGGTGTCAGGGGCCACGGCTTGACGGGGAATGGCGAGCAGCGGAGGCTGGTTATGCGAGCCCTCCGCCTCCGTCTCCGTAGCCACCGCCTCCGCTTGGGCCTTGGCTGCCGCGTCGGCCTGCTCCTTCGCCGCTTGGGCGGCCGCTTGTTTCGCCGCCTCCCGCTCCTCCCGCGCCTCACGGGCGTTCCGCTCCGTGGCCTCCCTGAGGTCGGCACAAGGGTCCATGCGGCGGGAGCCTGAAGACCCTCCAGTCGGCCCAACTACGGAGCCACCCGGACCCCGCTCAAGGGAAAGCGGCGCCCTGTCCAGCGAGCGAGGAAAGGTTAGGAAGAGTGTTCAACAGAAGAGAACAATGAAAAGCACGCGTCCAAGCAATCGATGACTTACGCTGAGACCGCCTGAGGCTGCTTCACCGCCTTGCGGAAGCGGGCCGCCTTCGCGGCCGCCTCATCTCGTTTGGTCGCCGCGGTGGAGGCCTTGGACTTCTTCGGCCGGCTGCCGAAGAGGATTGACGCGGCTCGGCGCTTTTGTGCGCCGCCGCTGACAGCCGGCGCGGTGGACCAGCCCGCGCCTTGATGGTCAGGCGCCGGCTGGCGGCGTGAGCGACTTCGACTTCGGCATCATCCGGCCAGTCCTCGAAGCCGGCAGTAAGCCTCGTGCCTTCGGGCTCGTCGTTGTCCCCCACGACGGCGTCTTCCATGGCGGCCGCTCCCAAATCCGGGTCGTCGACGTCATCCACCGTGCGGTCGGGGACGTACTGGCGCTCTATCCCTGCTACCCCGGTCGTCGGCGGAAGGAGGGGGTTCTGCTAAGGAGAACCGCCTGATCAGAAGCCGGCCATCATGAGGCCAGCTACCAACAAAAAGAAGAAAGAGAGGAAAAATTACCACGGGCGGAGGGTTGGCGCGAGAATACGGCGCCTTGCCATATCGCCAGTCCTCGGCGAGCTTGCAATTAGAGATATAATTCACCATGTACGACACCTCCGAATGAGGTATCTCCCTGGTGCTTAGCCGGCTTGGGTCGAAGCGGCCGCTCATCTGACACATCATGTGGGGCCAGCTTTGGAGAGGAAGTAGCCGGCGCTCCATGAAGGCGGCCACCAAGTCGGCCTTGGTCAGGCCTTCCGACTGGATCATCACCCGAAGCCGGGAGACGGCTGCGTTCCCGGCCTGAGACAGTGACCTGGACCGGAAACTCCATGAGGGTTGCCTCCCAGCCGGCGGGCCAGCTACGTAAGCCGGCAGGTTGACGTGGTCTCCTTGCTGGGCGATGTTCTTCACGTAGAAGTACGACTTCTGCCAGATCTTCACCGACTAGATCAGGGGGATGGACGGGAATGGGTTGTTCTCGCCCGACCTCCTCATGGCGATGTAGGCCCCGCAGGGGGCGGGCACGCCTGCGACGACGGTGCCGAGTTTGCTCTGGAAGAATTCCCCCCAGAGCTCCAGCGTGGGGAGCACCCCCAAGAAACCTTCGCAGAGAGAGACAAAGGCCGACGGCAGCATCACCGCGTTGGGCGTGAGGTGATGCGGCTGAAGATTGTAGAATTTGAGGAAGGAGCGCAAGAACCCGCTCGCCGAAAGGCCGAAGCCGCGCAGGAAGTGCGAGCGGAAGACGACCCGCTCGCCCTCCTCCGGTGCCGGCGAAATCTCCCTCTCCGGTGCCAGGCGGACCCGCACGAGGTTGGCGTCGGGTAGGCGCCGAGTCCGGCGGAGGAACTCAACATGGTCCTCATGGACGTTGGAGCCGTCCCACGAGCTCGACAGCGCCATGGGAGCGAGACGAAGTGGCGGCGCGGCGGCGCTGAGACGGGAAGCTGCGGCAGCAACGAGAGGAAGAAGGAAGACGAGGGGGCGGAGTGAGAGAGAGCGTGCGAACCTCTGTCTCTCCCCCTCCTCCCCCTACTTATAGGCTTGCGTGGCGGAGCCGAGGAGGCGTGGCGTGGGGAAACGTGGGGATCGATTGTGCCCACTCCCCCACGTCCCGCGTTTATTGCGCCCTAACGGCGAAATAAAATCGCCACGGGGAGGCGAGGGGTCCACCTGGGCCGCAGAAGATCAGTGCTCGGGCCGAGGCCTAGGAGTGGCGGGCCCGGGCCTGCGGCGGCGTCCCGTCGCGCGCGTGCACTGGCAGGGTTTCGCTGGCATGTGGCCCGCGGGAGGGCCCACAGTCAGCACGCGGGTCAACCACGTTCCCACCTGCAAGACACAGAGCTCTCCGAAATCGGCATACACCAGCAAAGCCGGCTCCTCAGGGTAGGAAGCTGACCAAGCTTCTCGTCCCTCTGTCCGCCTCGAAGCTCGATCAGCTTCGGGGACTACTGTCGGAGTAAATAGCCATGGGTAGCCAGGCCGGCTTCCCCTGGCCCTTCTGAAAAAATTACGAGCCCGTCCGGCTCTTAAGAACCCAAGACGTGGGGCCGCCTTCCCCTTGCTGGCCGTCACCCAGGCCGGCTGCCAGAAGGCGGCCCGACTTTAGCCCTTGCAAAGGAAGCCACGGGAGGGCCGGCTTCGAGAAGCCGGCCGCGAGAAGGCCGACTCCAAGAAGCCGGCTCCCACAAAGCGGTCGAGACCATACCCTCAAAGTTTGCATCCACCTAACGGCGATGTGACAGGGCGCGGCTACAGTAAAGCCTGCCACCCCCAAATCCCGGAGCACGACCGGCACAGTGCGCCGTACGGGTGACCATGACCCGTCCGGCGCAACACTGTTGCCATGTTGACCCTGATGCCATCCACGATGGGCTGCCAGTACGGCCCATGGGCGGTGGGCCCCTTCGGGCAGAGAGACACCCGAAGGCGGCCACGTCTCCCCTAGTCGGCCCAAGACAGAGCCGGCTCCCCGCAGCCAGCTTGCCGCCTCCCTCGAAGGAGATGCCCCATTAAGGAGACAAGACGCGGTGAGGCTACAGCAATCGCCCGCCGGGCGGCGGCACTGTAGCCACGCCTACCTCGACGAAGCCCACGTCACCAAGATAGAGCAACAGTAACCCGCCGCCGACCAGGTCCTGGACAGTGGGGCCTGCCTGTCGACCAAGGGGCCGGCAGCCGGCGGGACCCACCAGTCGGCGGGCCCCAGCAGCCGGCGCAGAAGCCGGTGAGCGCAGTCACAGACGGCTGGGCCCCGCACCCAGTCGGATTACCATTGTACCCCCGGGGGTAGGCCTATATAAACCCCCCGGGGCGCCCATGCAAAGGGTTCGACCCCCAGCTAGTTTTAGACACCTCACAAGGAGAAGAAGCAAGCCAGCTGACCCTTCTTTCTCCTCCCACCGAACAGCTCAAGGAGCATTGTGTAGTTACTTGTCCATCTAGTGATCATGCGGAGACCCCGCAGAGCAGCAGTATGGGTGTTATCTCCACGGAGAGCCCCGAAGCTGGGTAAGATCCGCCGGTGTGCATGTCTTCGCCTCATCCCGTTTCCAGGCACCGGCGATGTCTTACTGGCTCCCACAATGATAAGCCACCCATTGGCATATGTCGCACCTACCACCCGACAATTTGGGTGCTAGTGTTTCCACGATCCCAAAAACTTTGTGTGATTTGCTAGGTTTCCGTGAATTTGATGATTGTTCTTTAAACTTGCACCTTGCGGATTCCACTATTAAGAACCCTATGGGAAAAATTAATGATGTTCTTATTGTTGCAAATAGGAATTATGTGCCTGTATATTTCATTGTTCTTGATGTAGATTGCAATCCTTCATGTCCTATTATTCTTGGTAGACCTTTCCTTAGAACGATTGGTGCAATTATTGATATGAAGGAAGGGAATATTAGATTCCAATTTCCGTTAAGGAAAAACATGGAACACTTCCCTAGAAAGAAAATTAAATTACCATATGAATCTATTATGAGAGCCACTTATGGATTGCCTACCAAAGATGGCAATACCTAGATCTATCCTCGCTTTTATGCCTAGCTAGGGGCGTTAAACGATAGCGCTTGTTGGGAGGCAACCCAATTTTATTTTTATTCCTTGCTATTCGTTCCTGTTTAGTAATAAATAATTTATCTATCCTCTATTTTGGTTGTGTTTTTTGTGTTTAATTAGTGTTTGTGCCAAGTAGAACCGTTGGGAAGACTTGGGGAAAGACTTTTTGATCTTGCTGTAAAAAACAGAAACTTTAGCGCTCACGAGAATTGCTGCCATTTTTTATTGGAGAGTGATATTTAGTTAATTATTTTTGAAGATGATTAATATATAAATTCCTCACGTACAGAAATTTATTTTAGAATTTTTTGGGTTCCAGAAGTTTGCGTTAGTTATAGATTACTACAAACTGTTCTGTTTTTGACAGATTCTGTTTTTTGTGTGTTGTTTGCTTATTTTGATGAATCTATGGCTAGTAATGGAGTTTATAAACCATAGAAAAGTTGTAATACAGTAGGTTTAACACCAATATAAATAAAGAATGAGTTCATTACAGTACCTTGAAGTGGTGTTTTGTTTTCTTTCGCTAACGGAGCTCACGAGACTTTCTGTTAAGTTTTGTGTTGTGAAGTTTTCAAGTTTTGGGTAAAGATTTGATGGATTATGGAACAAGGAGTGGCAAGAGCCTAAGCTTGGGGATTCCCAAGGCACCCCAAGGTAAAATCCAAGGACACAAAAAAGCCTAAGCTTGGGGATGCCCCGGAAGGCATCCCCTCTTTTCTCTTCGTTCATCGGTAACTTTACTTGGAGCTATATTTTTATTCACCACATGATATGTGTTTTGCTTGGAGCGTCTTGTATGATTTGAGTCTTTGCTTTTTAGTTTAACAAAATCATCCTTGCTGTACACACCTTTTGAGAGAGACACACATGAATCGGAATTTATTAGAATACTCTATGTGCTTCACTTATATCTTTTGAGCTATATAGTTTTTGCTCTAGTGCTTCACTTTTATCTTTTAGAGCACGGTGGTGGTTTTATTTTATAGAAATAATTGATCTCTCATGCTTCACTTATATTATTTTGAGAGTCCTTTAGAACAGCATGGTAATTTGCTTTTACGCATAACAAAAACTTTCATATAAGTGCATTGAATACTTTGAGAAGTTTGATACTTGATAATTGTTTCGAGATATGGAGATGGTGATATTAGAGTCATGCTAGTTGAGTAGTTGTGAATTTGAGAAATACTTGTGTTGAAGTTTGTGATTCCCATAGCATGCACGTCTGGTGAACCGTTATGTGATGAAGTCGGAGCATGATTTATTTATTGATTGTCTTCCTTATGAGTGGCAGTTGGGGACGGGCAATGATCATTTCCTACCAATCTATCCCCCTAGGAGCATGCGCGTAGTACTTTGTTTCGATAACTAATAGATTTTTGCAATAAGTACGTGAGTTGTTTATGACTAATGTTGAGTCCATGAATTATACGCACCCTCACCCTTCCACATTTGCTAGCCTCTCTATTACCGCGCACTTTTCGCCGGTATCATACACCCACCATATACCTTCCTTAAAACAGCCACCATACCTACCTATTATGGCATTTCCATAGCCATTCCGAAATATATTGCCATGCAACTTTCCACCGTTCCGTTTGTTATGACACGCTTCATCATTGTCATATTGCCATGCATGATCATGTAGTTGACATCGTATTTGTGGCAAAGCCACCTTTCATATTTTTTTTCCATACATGTCACTCTTGATTCATTGCATATCCCGGTACACCACCGGAGGCATTCACATAGAGTCATATTTTGTTCTAAGTATTGAGTTGTAATTCTTGAGTTGTAAGTAAAAAAGAAGTGTGATGATCATCATTATTAGAGCATTGTCCCAGTTAGGAAAGGATGATGGAGACTATGATACCCCCACAAGTCGGGATGAGACTCCGGACGAACAAAAAGGAGAAAAGAGGCCAAAAGAAAAAAAAGAAAGAAGGCCCGAATAAAAAAGAGAGAAGGGACAATGTTACTATCCTTTTTCCACACTTGTGCTTCAAAGTAGCACCATGATCTTCATGATAGAGAGTCTCCTATGTTTTCACTTTCATAAACTAGTGGGAATTTTACATTATAGAACTTTGGCTTTTATATTCCAATGATGGGCTTCCTCAAATTGCCCTAGGTCTTCGTGAGCAAGCAAGTTGGATGCACACCCACTTAGTTTCTTTTGTTGAGCTTTCATACAATTATAGCTCTAGTGCATCCGTTGCATGGCAATCCCTACTCACTCATATTGATATCTATTTATGGGCATCTCCATAGCCTGTTGATACGCCTAGTTGATGTGAGACTATCTTCTCCTTTTTGTGTTCTCCACAACCACCATTCTATTCCACCTATAGTGCTATGTCCATGGCTCACGCTCATGTATTGCGTGAAAGTTGAAAAAGTTTGAGAACATCAAAAGTATGAAACAATTGCTTGGCTTGTCATTGGGGTTATGCATGATTTAATATTTTGTGTGATGAAGATAGAGCATAGCCAGACTATATGATTTTGTAGGGATAACTTTCTTTGGCCATGTTATTTTGAGAAGACATGATTGCTTAGTTAGTATGCTTGAAGTATTATCAGGCCCGTCAATGAGGGGGAGCGAGGTGAGCGACCGCATAGGGCCCCCAAAATCATGGGGCCCCCATCGAGAGAAAAACCGCTTTGTGTATGATGCCTCCTTCCGCTGAAAGATCGCTAGAAAAACCAGAAAACTAACGTATGTTTCTTTGAGGAAAAACTATGTGTGTTAACTAGATTTACGTGGTGAGAAAATCGCTTCGTGTATGATGCCTCCTTTATACGGGGCATCCGGGCTGCTAGTTATAGAGGCCCAAAAAACATATACTTACAAACAAGAAAAGAAGGTTAGAATATTTCACAAAAAAAGAAGAAGGTTAGAGGCCTAGTAGCACGATCAGAAGACTGGATACAAATCACTCGATTCTAGTGATTGCAGCCGAACAGGCAGCGAACTGCCATCTCCATCTCGCGACCGGCGATCCGGGATTGACGAAGCACCAGACCCTCGCCCTACGCGTAGCCCTAGCAGTCGTGTCGGCGCCGGCGTAGTCACCTCCGATCCAATACATTGCTGATCATCTTACCGCGTGAAGATGCAACAGTATGGACTGCGGATCCGTTGGTTGCTTCAATTAGGATTGAGGAACACATCAGGACAAACTACAGACTATGTTCTAATCTCCAAAAGCAAGGTTCTTTTGCAATTCATTTTCTTTGTTTTGAATGATCTAGTCATCTAGCGATCAATGCTATTAGAAACTAATTAGATTCTGTTTGATTAATGGTCACTTATAATTTGTTAGGTTTTGTTTCTGAATCTTCATCATGTCTACTAGAATTAGGAAGCATACATATGGTTCTGCAAAGCGTAAGGTACATGTGAAGATTTTATTTCAAGAAATACTAGACGGATGCTCCTTTTTGGTAAAACATGAGGTATGTTCATTGCTTTGCAATCCCTTCACCTTTTTAGCATTAGAGATTGATATATGCCTAAATAAGGTACAAATAAAACAGACTCAAAATTATATAACGAAGTGAGAGTATGATGTACGCATACTAATACTTATGTTACGTGAATTATTCGAAATTTTGGGCCACAATTTGGTTTTCGCCCGGGGCCCCGAATTTTTGGAGACGGCCCTGAGTATTATTATTTTTATGTCAATATTAAACTTTTATCTTGAATCTTTCGGATCTGAAAATTCATGCCACAATAAAGGAAATTGCATTGAGAAATATGTTAGGAAGCATTCCAGATCAAAAATTCTGTTTTAAACATTTACCTACTCGAGGACGAGCAGGAATTAAGTTTGGGGATTCTTGATACGTCTCCAACATATCTATAATTTTTGATTGTTTCATGCTATTATATATTCTGTTTTGGATGTTTAATGGGCTTATTTATACACTTTTATATTATTTTTGGGACTAACCTATTAACCGGAGGCCCAGCCCAAATTGCTGTTTTTTTGCCTATTTCAGTGTTTCACAGAAAAAGAATATCAAATGGAGTCCAAACGGAATGAAACCTTCGGGAGCGTGATTTTGGAACAAACATGATCTGGAGGACTTAGAGTGGACGTCAAGCAATCAACGAGGAGGCCACGAGGCAGGGGGACGCGCCTACCCCCCTGGGCACGCCCTCCACCCTCATGGGCCCCTCGTGGCTCCACCGACCTACTTCTTCCTCCTATATATACCTACGTACCCTGAAAACATCAAAGGGCACCACGAAAACCTAATTCCACTGCCGCAACCTTCTGTACCCGTGAGATCCCATCTTGGGGCCTTTTCCGACGCTCCGCCGGAGGGGGCATTGATCACAGAGGGCTTCTACATCAACACCATAGCCTCTCCGATGATGTGTGAGTAGTTTACCTCAAACCTTCGGGTCCATAGTTATTAGCTAGATGGCTTCTTCTCTCTCTTTGGATCTCAATACAAAGTTCTCCTCGATTCTCTTGGAGATCTATTCGATGTAATCTTCTTTTGCGGTGTGTTTGTCGAGATCCGATGAATTGTGGGTTTATGATCAAGATTATCTATGAAAAATATTTGAATCTTCTCTGAATTCTTTTATGTGTGATTGGGTATCTTTGTAAGTCTCTTCGAATTATCAGTTTGGTTTGGCCTACTAGATTGACTTTCTTGCAATGGGAGAAGTACTTAGATTTGGGTTCAATCTTGCGGTGCTCGATACTAGTGACAGTAGGGGAAACGACACGTATCGTATTGCTGCCATCGAGGATAAAAAGATGGGGTTTATATCATATTGCATGAATTTATCCCTCTACATCATGTCATCTTGCTTAATGCGTTACTCCGTTCTTATGAACTTAATACTCTAGATGCATGCTGGATAGCGGTCGATGTGTGGAGTAATAGTAGTAGATGCAGGCAAGAGTCGGTCTACTTTTCACAGACGTGATGCCTATATACATGATCATACCTAGATATTCTCATAATTATTCGGTTTTCTATCAATTGCTCGACAGTATTTTGTTCACCCATCGTAATTCTTATGCTATCTTGAGAGAAGCCACTAGTGAAACCTATGGCCCCCGGGTCTATTCTCCATCATATAAGTTTCCAATCTATTTTACTTTGCAATCTTTACTTTCAACTTATATCATAAAAATACCAAAAATATTTATCTTATTATTATCTCTATCAGATCTCACTCTTGCAAGTGGCCGCGAAGGGATTGACAACCCCTTTATCGTGTTGGTTGCGAGGTTCTTATTTGTTTGTGTAGGTACGAGGTGACTCGCGCGTGGTCTCCTACTGGATTGATACCTTGGTTCTCAAAAACTGAGGGAAATACTTACGCTGCTTTGTTGCATCACACTTTCCTCTTCAAGGGAAAACCAACGCATGCTCAAGAGGTAGCATACACCATCGTACCCATACATATTTTCGAGCCGCATGCAGTGTATACGGGGTCTTCTGATCGACCATGTCTCCCTTGTGCGGTTTTTTGTGACGACACGGATATCTGTGGGCTCCCTTAGTGTATATATATCATCCCTTTGACCGATAATGAGGGGTATGTGTTGGCCATGAATGGTTTCCTCCTAGTTCATGTCAGGGCCGGTCACCATCAAATGTCAGTCAACCAAAGCTCGAGCTCATGCGTTGTCAGGATTCCCTCCCAGATGCTCATTGCTGGGTTCAACCTACATCAAACCCTGCATATGTATCTCGTCCTTAACTACCTTGCCTTCATGGTTGTTGTCTGTATCAAGAGGTAGGCACCACATCCAAATTGTACATTATTCTATATTGAAAACACACATCACCCCTTCCCAACGTACATCATTTTGGGCCGCATGCAAGAGGTGCTGGTTTTGTGGTCCCTCTCGTGCGATGTTTATGATGGTTTAATCTATTGGCCCAAGCGGTTTATCGACAACAACAACTGTCATTTGACCAAACAAAAGATTCATTGGTCCGTCTTATGGTAGGTCATGGCGACATGCATGTATGACCAAAGTATCGATCATTACGTGCATCCGCCCCGCTGACACGAAGTGGGAGGTGGTGTGCCAAGCATGCTAGCTAGGTACGACATTATGTCATTATATATATCCTAGCTAGGTGGTTGTTAGGGTGCATTCAGGTTTGCGAGGCAGGTGCCACCAAAGTTATGCATTTTGTATTCAAAGTTTTAAACATCCCCAATATTCGTACATATATTTGGCCACTCCCAGGTGGTTCTTGACTTCTGGACCCTCTCATCGATCTTCAATGACGCGCCCAACCGTGGGCCCGCGGGGTCAAAGTTGTGCATTGGAATTTTGAACATCACATACCACCCTTTCACTCATATATATTTGGGCCACATGCTGGTATGGCTGTCTTTTGACCCTCCCTAATGTTATTTTTTGTTGCAAAGACCCTGATGATCCTCAACGAACACGGGGTATAATATCTAAACCGTGTGCGATACAAGTGCGATGTGAATCACCACGACCATGCAAGCGCAAGCAAATTAAGGTGGAGGTACTGGCTCAACCGTGTGCGATGCAAGTGCGCTGAAATCACCATGACCGCGCAAGTGTGAGCAAAGGGTGGAGGTACTAGCTCAACCGTGTGCGAAGCAAGTGCGCTGAAATCACCACAACCGCGCAAGCGCGAGCAAAGGGTGGAGGTACTGGCTTAACCGTGTGCGATGCAAGTGCGCTCTAAAACCACCACCCGTGGAAGCTAAATGCAGGTAAGTTTATTTGGAAAATAGGACGAACCATGTGCGATAGACCAGCTATCTAGAAATATAAAAACAAACTACCCGCCTTGAGTATTGCAAAAATCGACGGATCCGCGCCACTTTTCCTTATTATCATACACGCATATTGTTATTGGACCATGCGTGATCTTGGGCACTCCCGCCCCGCATCAATTCCTTTACCCAAATTTTAGTAGCTGTCGTACTTCAACCGTCGCCCACACTCCTCCAGCACCAACCTTATAGTAAAATTTTAGCAGCCGAGGCATTAGAACCGCCGTCCTCCCTCGTCCACCACCATCTCCACCCACCATTAGTAAATTTTCAGTAGCCGCTGAGTATCCTCAAACACCCCCCCCCCCTCCACAGTTCCC